>NW_026734294.1:1279351-1484956 GCF_949786415.1 Peromyscus eremicus
GAGTAGAAGAGTGCTCTTTTCTCAAAAGCAGAGTGTGTTTCTTGTAAGGCGAGCTAGCGTTTTTTTTCCAGTCTTAAATTGAGTTGAATCACATGCAGTTTTTGGTCCTACGAGGATGAGTTGTTTTCTGGTAAGGAAAGTCACTATTGTGCTCCCATTGCCATACAAAGTGCAAATAGCACTCTCGTCTGTTCCTAGCAAGTACACTTTTTGGATGGAAGAGGAGCTATTGTTCTTGTCAGTTTCCTAAGCAGAGTTGAACTAGATATGGCCCCTGTGTGTAGGAAGCACAGTTCTTTTGTTCTGAGCAATCTCACTGTTCAGGCCCTATAGGAAACACAGTAGAGTAGAAGAGTGCTCTTTTCTCAAAAGCAGAGTGTGTTTCATGTAAGGCGAGCTAGCATTTATTTCCAAGTCCTAAATCGAGGTGAATCACATGCAGTTTCTGGTCCTATGAGGAAGAATTGTTTTCTGGTAAGAAGAGTCACTATTGCGCGCCCATTGCCATACACAGTGCAAATAGCACTCATGTCTGTTCCGAGCAAGTACAGTGTATTGGACTGAAGAGGAGCTACTGTTCTTGTCAGTTTCCTAAGCAGAGTTGAACTAGATATGGCCCCTGTGTGTAGGAAGCACAGTTCTTTTGTTCTGAGCAATCTCACTGTTCAGGCCCTATAGGAAACACAGTAGAGTAGAAGAGTGCTCTTTTCTCAAAAGCAGAGTGTGTTTCATGTAAGGCGAGCTAGCATTTATTTCCCAGTCCTAAATCGAGGTGAATCACATGCAGTTTCTGGTCCTATGAGGAAGAATTGTTTTCTGGTAAGAAGAGTCACTATTGCGCGCCCATTGCCATACACAGTGCAAATAGCACTCATGTCTGTTCCGAGCAAGTACAGTGTATTGGACTGAAGAGGAGCTACTGTTCTTGTCAGTTTCCTAAGCAGAGTTGAACTAGATATGGCCCGTGTGTGTAAGAAGCACAGTTCTTTTGTTGTGAGCAAGCTCATTGTTCCGACCCCATAGGAAACACAGTAGAGTAGAAGATTGCTCTTTTCTCAAAAGCAGAGTGTGTTTCTTGTAAGCGAGCTAGCGTTTGTTTCCCAGTCCTAAATGGAGTTGAATCACATGCAGTTTCTGGTACTATGAGCAAGAGTTGGTTTCTGGTAAGAAGAGTCACTATTGCGCTCCCATTGCCATACACAGTGCAAATAGCACTCATATCTGTTCTGAGAAAGTACAGTGTATTGGACTGAAGAGGAGCTACTGTTCTTGTCAGTTTCCTCAGCAGAGTTGAACTAGATATGGCCCCTGTGTGTAGGAAGCACAGATCTTTTGTTCTGAACAAGCTCACTGTTCTGGCCATATAGGAAACACAGTAGAGTAGAAGAGTGCTCTTTTCTCAAAAGCAGAGTGTGTTTCATGTAAGGCAAGCTAGCGTTTGTTTCCCAGTCCTAAATGGAGTTGAATCACATGCAGTTTTAGGTCCTATGAGCAAGAGTTGTTTTCTGGTAAGGAAAGTCACTATTGCGCTCCCATTGCCATACACAGTGCAAATAGCACTCACATCTGTTCCTAGCAAATACAGTTCTTGGACTGAAGAGGAGCTACTGATTTTGTCAGTTTCCTAAACAGAGTTGAACTAGATATGGCCCCTGTGTGTTGGAAGCACAGTTCTTTTGTTCTGAGCAAGCTCACTGTTCGGAACCCAAAGGAAAAACAGTAGAATAGAAGAGTACACTTTTCTCAAAAGCAGAGTGTGTTTCTTGTAAGGCGAGCTAGCGTTTTTTTTCCAGTCCTAAATTGAGTTGAATCACATGCAGTTTTTGGTCCTACGAAGATGAGTTGTTTTCTGGTAAGGAAAGTCACTATTGCGCTCCCATTGCCATACACAGTACAAATAGCACTCTCGTCTGTTCCTAGCAAGTACAGTTTTTGGACAGAAGAGGAGCTACTGTACTTGTCAGTATCCTAAGCAGAGTTGAACTAGATATGGCCCGCGTGTGTAGGAAGCACAGTTCTTTTGTTCTGAGCAAGCTCACTGTTCTGGCCCTATAGGAAACACAGTAGAGTAGAAGAGTGCTCTTTTCTCAAAAGCAGAGTGTGTTTCTTGTAAGGCGAGCTAGCGTTTGTTTCCCAGTCCTAAATGGAGTTGAATCACATGCAGTTTTTGGTCCTACGAGCAAGAGTTGTTTTCCTGTAAGGAAAGTCAATATTGCGCTCTCATTGCCATACACAGTGCAAATAGCACTCGCATCTGTTCCCAGCAAGTACAGTGTATTGGACTGAAGTGGATCTACTGTTCTTGTCAGTTTCCTAAGCAGAATTGAACTAGATATGGCCCGCATGTGTAGGAAGCACAGTTCTTTGTTCTGGGCAAGCTCACTGTTCTGGCCCTATAGGTAACACAGTAGAGTAGAAGAGTGCTCTTTTCTCCAAAGCAGAGTGTGTTTCTTGTAAAACGAGCTAGTGTGTGTTTCCCAGTCCTAAATGGAGTTGAGTCACATGCAGTTTCTGGTCCTAAGAGCAAGAGATGTTTTCTGGTAAGAAGAGTCACTATTGCGCTCCCATTGCCATACACAGTAAAAATAGCACTCGCGTCTGTTCCCAGCAAGTACAGTGTATTGGACTGAAGAAGAGCTACTGTTCTTGTCAGTTCGCTAAGCAGAGTTGAACTAGATATGGCCTGTGTGTGTAGGAAGCACAGTTCTTTTGTTCTGAGCAAGCTCACTGTTCTGGCCCTATAGGGAACACAGTAGAGTAGAAGAGTGCTCTTTTCTCAAACGCAGAGTGTGTTTTTTGTAAGGCGAGCTGGTGTTTGTTTCCCAGTCAGAAATGGAGTGGAATCCCATGCCGTTTCTGGTCCTACCAGCAAGAGTTGTTTTCTGGTAAGGAAAGTCACTATTGTGCTCCCTTTGCCATACACAGTGCAAAAGCACTCGCGTCTGTTCCCAGCAAGTACAGTGTATTGGACTGAAGAGGAGCTACTGCTCTTGACAGTTGCCTAAGCAGAGTAGAACTAGATATGGCCTGTGTGTGTAGGATGCACAGTTCTTTTGTTCTGAGACAGCTCACTGTTTGGACCCCATAGGAAACACAGTAGAGTAGAAGAGTGCTCTTTTCTCAAAAGCAGAATGTGTTTCTTGTAAGGCAAGCTAGCTTTAGTTTTCCAGTCCTAAATTGAGTTGAATCCCATGCAGTTTTTGGTCCTATGAGCAAGAGTTGGTTTCTGGTAAGAACAGTCACTATTGCGCTCCCATTGCCATACACAGTGCAAATAGCACTCATGTCTGTTCCGAGCAAGTACAGTGTATTGGACTGAAGAGGAGCTACTGTTCTTGTCAGTTTCCTAAGCAGAGTTGAACAAGATATGGCCCCTGTGTGTAGGAAGCACAGATCTTTTGTTCTGAGCAAGCTCACTGTTCTGGCCCTATAGGGAACACAGTATAGTAGAAGAGTGCTCTTTTCTCAAAAGCAGAGTGTGTTTCATGTAAGGCGAGCTAGTGTTTGTTTCCCAGTCCTAAATGGAGTTGAATCACATGCAGTTTCTGGTCCTATGAGGAAGAATTGTTTTCTGGTAGAAGAGTAACTATTGTGCTCCCATTGCGATACACATTGCAAATTGCACTCCCGTCTTTTCCCAGCAAGTACAGTGTATTGGACTGAAGAGGAGCTACTGTTCTTGTCAGTTTCCTAAGCAGAGTTGAACTAGATATGGCCCGTGTGTTTAGGAAGCACAGTTCTTTTGTTCTGAGCAAGCTCACTGTTTGGACCCCATAGGAAACACAGTAGAGTAGAAGAGTACTCTTTTCTCAAAAGGAGAGTGTGTTTCTTGTAAGGCGAGCTAGCGTTTGTTTCCCAGTCCTAAATCGATTTGAATCACATGCAGTTTCTGGTACTATGAGGAAGAATTGTTTTCTGGTAAGAAGAGTCACTATTGCGCGCCCATTGCCATACACAGTGCAAATAGCACTCATGTCTGTTCCAAGCAATTAAAGTGTATTGGACTGAAGAGGAGCTACTGTTCTTGTCAGTTTCCTAAGCAGAGTTGAACTAGATATGGCCCGTGTGTGTAGGAAGCACCGTTCTTTTGTTCTCAGCAAGCTCACTGTTCTGGCCCTATAGGAAACACAGTAGAGTAAAAGAGTCCTCTTTTCTCAAAACCAGAGTCTTTTTCTTGTAAGGCGAGCTAGCGTTTGTTTCCCAGTCCTAAATGGAGTTGAATGACATGCAGTTTCTGGTCCTACGAGCAAGAGTTGCTTTCTGGTAAGAAGTGTCACTATTGTGCTCCCATTGACAAACAAAGTGCAAAGAGCACTCGATTCTGTTCCCAGCAAGTATAGTGTATTTGACTGAAGAGGAGCTACTGTTCTTGTCAGTTTCCTAAGCAGAGTTGAACTAGATATGGCCCGTGTGTGTAGGAAGCACAGTTCTTTTTGTTCTGAGCAAGCTCATTGTTCCGACCCCATAGGAAACACAGTAGAGTAGAAGAGTGCTCTTTTCTCAAAAGCAGAGTGTGTTTCATGTAAGGCGAGCTAGCGTTTGTTTCCCAGTCCTAAATGGAGTTGAACCACATGCAGTATCTGGTCCTATGAGGAAGAATTGTTTTCTGGTAAGAAGAGTCACTATTGTGCTCCCATTGCCATACATAGTCCAAATAGCACTCACGTCTGTTCCCAGCAAGTACAGTGTATTGGACTGAAGAGGAGCTACTGTTCTTGTCAGTTTCCTAAGCAGAGTTGAACTAGATATGGCCCGTGTGTGTAGGAAGCACAGTTCTTTTGTTCTGAGCAAGCTCACTGTTTGGACCCCATAGGAAACACAGTAGAGTAGAAGAGTGCTCCTTTCTCAAAAGCAGAGTGTGTTTCTTGTAAGGCGAGCTAGCGTTTGTTTTCCAGTCCTAAATTGAGTTGAATCACATGCAGTTTTTGGTCCTACGAGGATGAGTTGTTTTCTGGTAAGGAAAGTCACTATTGCGCTCCCATTGCCATACACAGTGCAAATAGCACTCTCGTCTGTTCCTAGCAAGTACAGCTTTTGGACTGAAGAGGAGCTACTGTACTTGTCAGTATCCTAAGCAGAGTTGAACTAGATATGACCTGTGTATGTAGGAAACATAGTTCTTTTGTTCTGAGCAAGCTCACTGTTCTGGCCCTATAGGAAACACAGTAGAGTAGAAGAGTGCTCTTTTCTCAAAAGCAGAGTGTGTTTCTTGTAAGGCGAGCTAGCGTTTGTTTCCCAGTCCTAAATGGAGTTGAATCACATGCAGTTTTTGGTCCTACGAGCAAGAGTTGTTTTCTGGTAAGAAAAGTCAATATTGCGCTCTCATTGCCATACACAGTGCAAATAGCACTCGCATCTGTTCCCAGCAAGTACAGTGTATTGGACTGAAGAGGATCTACTGTTCTTGTCAGTTTCCTAAACAGAATTGAACTAGATATGGCCTGTGTGTGTAGGAAGCACAGTTCTTTTGTTCTGTGCAAGCTCACTGTTCTGGCCCTATAGGTAACACAGTAGAGTAGAAGAGTGATCTTTTCTCCAAAGAAGAGTGTGTTTCTTTTAAAACAAGCTAGTGTGTGTTTCCCAGTCCTAAATGGAGTTGAGTCACATGCAGTTTCTGGTCCTACGAGCAAGAGATATTTTCTGGAAAGAAGAGTCAATATTGTGCTCCCATTGCCATACACAGTGCAAATAGCACTCCCGTTTGTTCCCAGCAAGTACAGTGTATTGGACTGAAGAGGAGCTACTGTTCTTGTAAATTTCCTAAGCAGAGTTGAACTAGATATGGCCCGTGTGTAGGAAGCACAGTTCTTTTGTTCTGAGCAAGCACACTGTTTGGAGCCCATAGGAAACACAGTAGAGTAGAAGAGTGCTCTTTTCTCAAAAGCAGAGTGTGTTTCCTGTATGGCGAACTAGCGTTTGTTTCCCAGTCCTAAATGGAGTTGAATCACATGCAGTTTTTAGTCCTACGAGCAAGAGTTGTTTTCTGGTAAGGAAAGTCAATATTGCGCTCTCATTGCCATACACAGTGCAAATAGCACTCGCATCTGTTCCCAGCAAGTACAGTGTATTGGACTGAAGTGGATCTACTGTTCTTGTCAGTTTCCTAAGCAGAATTGAACTAGATATGGCCCGCGTGTATAGGAAGCACAGTTCTTTTGTTCTGGGCAAGCTCACTGTACTGGCCTTATAGGTAACACAGTAGAGTAGAAGAGTGCTCTTTTCTCCAAAGCAGAGTGTGTTTCTTGTAAAACGAGCTAGTGTGTGTTTCCCAGTCCTAAATGGAGTTGAGTCACCTGCAGTTTCTGGTCCTAAGAGCAAGAGATGTTTTCTGGTAAGAAGAGTCACTATTGCGCTCCCATTGCCATACACAGTAAAAATAGCACTCGCGTCTATTCCCAGCAAGTACAGTGTATTGGATTGAAGAAGAGCTACTGTTCTTGTCAGTTCGCTAAGCAGAGTTGAACTAGATATGGCCCGTGTGTGTAGGAAGCACAGTTCTTTTGTTCTGAGCAAGCTCACTGTTCTGGCCCTATAGGAAACACAGTAGAGTAGAAGAGTGCTCTTTTCTCAAAAGCAGAGTGTGTTTTTTGTAAGGCGAGCTGGTGTTTGTTTCCCAGTCAGAAATGGAGTGGAATCCCATGCCGTTTCGGGTCCTACCAGCAAGAGTTGTTTTCTGGTAAGGAAAGTCACTATTGCGCTCCCTTTGCCATACACAGTGCAAAAGCACTCGCGTCAGTTCCCAGCAAGTACAGTGTATTGGACTGAAGAGGAGCTACTGCTTTTGACAGTTGCCTAAGCAGAGTAGAACTAGATATGGCCCGTGTGTGTAGGTTGCATAGTTCTTTTGTTCTGAGACAGCTCACTGTTTGGACCCCATAGGAAACACAGTAGAGTAGAAGAGTGCTCTTTTCTCAAAAGCAGAGTGTGTTTCTTGTAAGGCGAGCTAGCTTTTGTTTTCCAGTCCTAAATTGGGTTGAATCCCATGCTGTTTTTGGTCCTATGAGCAAGATTTGGTTTCTGGTAAGAAGAGTCACTATTGCGCTCCCATTGCCATACACAGTGCAAAAAGCACTCATGTCTGTTCCGAGCAAGTACAGTGTATTGGACTAAGAGGAGCTACTGTTCTTGTCAGTTTCCTAAGCAGAGTTGAACTAGATATGGCCCCTGTGTGTAGGAAGCACAGATCTTTTGTTCAGAGCAAGCTCACTGTTCTGGCCCTATAGGGAACACAGTAGAGTAGAAGAGTGCTCTTTTCTCAAAAGCAGAGTGTGTTTCATGTAAGGCGAGCTAGCGTTTGTTTCCCAGTCCTAAATGGAGTTGAATCCCATGCAGTTTCTGGTCCTACGAGGAAGAATTGTTTTCTGGTAAGAAGAGTCACTATTGTGCTCCCATTGCCATACACAGTGCAAATAGCACTCTCGTCTGTTCCTAGCAAGTACACTTTTTGGACAGAAGAGGAGCTATTGTTCTTGTCAGTTTCCTAAGCGGAGTTGAACTAGATTTGGCCCGTGTGTGTAGGAAGCACAGTTCTTTTGTTCTGAGCAATCTCACTGTTTGGACCCCATAGGAAACACAGTAGAGTAGAAGAGTGCTCTTTTCTCAAAAGCAGAGTGTGTTTCTTGTAAGGCGAGCTAGCGTTTTTTTTCCAGTCTTAAATTGAGTTGAATCACATGCAGTTTTTGGTCCTACGAGGATGAGTTGTTTTCTGGTAAGGAAAGTCACTATTGTGCTCCCATTGCCATACAAAGTGCAAATAGCACTCTCGTCTGTTCCTAGCAAGTACACTTTTTGGATGGAAGAGGAGCTATTGTTCTTGTCAGTTTCCTAAGCAGAGTTGAACTAGATATGGCCCCTGTGTGTAGGAAGCACAGTTCTTTTTTTCTGAGCAATCTCACTGTTCAGGCCCTATAGGAAACACAGTAGAGTAGAAGAGTGCTCTTTTCTCAAAAGCAGAGTGTGTTTCATGTAAGGCGAGCTAGCATTTATTTTCCAGTCCTAAATCGAGGTGAATCACATGCAGTTTCTGGTCCTATGAGGAAGAATTGTTTTCTGGTAAGAAGAGTCACTATTGCGCGCCCATTGCCATACACAGTGCAAATAGCACTCATGTCTGTTCCGAGCAAGTACAGTGTATTGGACTGAAGAGGAGCTACTGTTCTTGTCAGTTTCCTAAGCAGAGTTGAACTAGATATGGCCCGTGTGTGTAAGAAGCACAGTTCTTTTGTTCTGAGCAAGCTCATTGTTCCGACCCCATAGGAAACACAGTAGAGTAGAAGATTGCTCTTTTCTCAAAAGCAGAGTGTGTTTCTTGTAAGCGAGCTAGCGTTTGTTTCCCAGTCCTAAATGGAGTTGAATCACATGCAGTTTCTGGTACTATGAGCAAGAGTTGGTTTCTGGTAAGAAGAGTCACTATTGCGCTCCCATTGCCATACACAGTGCAAATAGCACTCATATCTGTTCTGAGAAAGTACAGTGTATTGGACTGAAGAGGAGCTACTGTTCTTGTCAGTTTCCTCAGCAGAGTTGAACTAGATATGGCCCCTGTGTGTAGGAAGCACAGATCTTTTGTTCTGAACAAGCTCACTGTTCTGGCCATATAGGAAACACAGTAGAGTAGAAGAGTGCTCTTTTCTCAAAAGCAGAGTGTGTTTCATGTAAGGCAAGCTAGCGTTTGTTTCCCAGTCCTAAATGGAGTTGAATCACATGCAGTTTTAGGTCCTATGAGCAAGAGTTGTTTTCTGGTAAGGAAAGTCACTATTGCGCTCCCATTGCCATACACAGTGCAAATAGCACTCACATCTGTTCCTAGCAAATACAGTTCTTGGACTGAAGAGGAGCTACTGATCTTGTCAGTTTCCTAAACAGAGTTGAACTAGATATGGCCCCTGTGTGTTGGAAGCACAGTTCTTTTGTTCTGAGCAAGCTCACTGTTCGGAACCCAAAGGAAAAACAGTAGAATAGAAGAGTACACTTTTCTCAAAAGCAGAGTGTGTTTCTTGTAAGGCGAGCTAGCGTTTTTTTTCCAGTCCTAAATTGAGTTGAATCACATGCAGTTTTTGGTCCTACGAAGATGAGTTGTTTTCTGGTAAGGAAAGTCACTATTGCGCTCCCATTGCCATACACAGTACAAATAGCACTCTCGTCTGTTCCTAGCAAGTACAGTTTTTGGACAGAAGAGGAGCTACTGTACTTGTCAGTATCCTAAGCAGAGTTGAACTAGATATGGCCCGCGTGTGTAGGAAGCACAGTTCTTTTGTTCTGAGCAAGCTCACTGTTCTGGCCCTATAGGAAACACAGTAGAGTAGAAGAGTGCTCTTTTCTCAAAAGCAGAGTGTGTTTCTTGTAAGGCGAGCTAGCGTTTGTTTCCCAGTCCTAAATGGAGTTGAATCACATGCAGTTTTTGGTCCTACGAGCAAGAGTTGTTTTCCTGTAAGGAAAGTCAATATTGCGCTCTCATTGCCATACACAGTGCAAATAGCACTCGCATCTGTTCCCAGCAAGTACAGTGTATTGGACTGAAGTGGATCTACTGTTCTTGTCAGTTTCCTAAGCAGAATTGAACTAGATATGGCCCGCATGTGTAGGAAGCACAGTTCTTTTGTTCTGGGCAAGCTCACTGTTCTGGCCCTATAGGTAACACAGTAGAGTAGAAGAGTGCTCTTTTCTCCAAAGCAGAGTGTGTTTCTTGTAAAACGAGCTAGTGTGTGTTTCCCAGTCCTAAATGGAGTTGAGTCACATGCAGTTTCTGGTCCTAAGAGCAAGAGATGTTTTCTGGTAAGAAGAGTCACTATTGCGCTCCCATTGCCATACACAGTAAAAATAGCACTCGCGTCTGTTCCCAGCAAGTACAGTGTATTGGACTGAAGAAGAGCTACTGTTCTTGTCAGTTCGCTAAGCAGAGTTGAACTAGATATGGCCTGTGTGTGTAGGAAGCACAGTTCTTTTGTTCTGAGCAAGCTCACTGTTCTGGCCCTATAGGGAACACAGTAGAGTAGAAGAGTGCTCTTTTCTCAAACGCAGAGTGTGTTTTTTGTAAGGCGAGCTGGTGTTTGTTTCCCAGTCAGAAATGGAGTGGAATCCCATGCCGTTTCTGGTCCTACCAGCAAGAGTTGTTTTCTGGTAAGGAAAGTCACTATTGCGCTCCCTTTGCCATACACAGTGCAAAAGCACTCGCGTCTGTTCCCAGCAAGTACAGTGTATTGGACTGAAGAGGAGCTACTGCTCTTGACAGTTGCCTAAGCAGAGTAGAACTAGATATGGCCTGTGTGTGTAGGATGCACAGTTCTTTTGTTCTGAGACAGCTCACTGTTTGGACCCCATAGGAAACACAGTAGAGTAGAAGAGTGCTCTTTTCTCAAAAGCAGAATGTGTTTCTTGTAAGGCAAGCTAGCTTTAGTTTTCCAGTCCTAAATTGAGTTGAATCCCATGCAGTTTTTGGTCCTATGAGCCAGAGTTGGTTTCTGGTAAGAACAGTCACTATTGCGCTCCCATTGCCATACACAGTGCAAATAGCACTCATGTCTGTTCCGAGCAAGTACAGTGTATTGGACTGAAGAGGAGCTACTGTTCTTGTCAGTTTCCTAAGCAGAGTTGAACTAGATATGGCCCCTGTGTGTAGGAAGCACAGATCTTTTGTTCTGCGCAAGCTCACTGTTCTGGCCCTATAGGGAACACAGTATAGTAGAAGAGTGCTCTTTTCTCAAAAGCAGAGTGTGTTTCATGTAAGGCGAGCTAGTGTTTGTTTCCCAGTCCTAAATGGAGTTGAATCACATGCAGTTTCTGGTCCTATGAGGAAGAATTGTTTTCTGGTAAGAAGAGTCACTATTGCGCGCCCATTGCCATACACAGTGCAAATAGCACTCATGTCTGTTCCGAGCAAGTACAGTGTATTGGACTGAAGAGGAGCTACTGTTCTTGTCAGTTTCCTAAGCAGAGTTGAACTAGATATGGCCCGTGTGTGTAAGAAGCACAGTTCTTTTGTTCTGAGCAAGCTCATTGTTCCGACCCCATAGGAAACACAGTAGAGTAGAAGATTGCTCTTTTCTCAAAAGCAGAGTGTGTTTCTTGTAAGCGAGCTAGCGTTTGTTTCCCAGTCCTAAATGGAGTTGAATCACATGCAGTTTCTGGTACTATGAGCAAGAGTTGGTTTCTGGTAAGAAGAGTCACTATTGCGCTCCCATTGCCATACACAGTGCAAATAGCACTCATATCTGTTCTGAGAAAGTACAGTGTATTGGACTGAAGAGGAGCTACTGTTCTTGTCAGTTTCCTCAGCAGAGTTGAACTAGATATGGCCCCTGTGTGTAGGAAGCACAGATCTTTTGTTCTGAACAAGCTCACTGTTCTGGCCATATAGGAAACACAGTAGAGTAGAAGAGTGCTCTTTTCTCAAAAGCAGAGTGTGTTTCATGTAAGGCAAGCTAGCGTTTGTTTCCCAGTCCTAAATGGAGTTGAATCACATGCAGTTTTAGGTCCTATGAGCAAGAGTTGTTTTCTGGTAAGGAAAGTCACTATTGCGCTCCCATTGCCATACACAGTGCAAATAGCACTCACATCTGTTCCTAGCAAATACAGTTCTTGGACTGAAGAGGAGCTACTGATCTTGTCAGTTTCCTAAACAGAGTTGAACTAGATATGGCCCCTGTGTGTTGGAAGCACAGTTCTTTTGTTCTGAGCAAGCTCACTGTTCGGAACCCAAAGGAAAAACAGTAGAATAGAAGAGTACACTTTTCTCAAAAGCAGAGTGTGTTTCTTGTAAGGCGAGCTAGCGTTTTTTTTCCAGTCCTAAATTGAGTTGAATCACATGCAGTTTTTGGTCCTACGAAGATGAGTTGTTTTCTGGTAAGGAAAGTCACTATTGCGCTCCCATTGCCATACACAGTACAAATAGCACTCTCGTCTGTTCCTAGCAAGTACAGTTTTTGGACAGAAGAGGAGCTACTGTACTTGTCAGTATCCTAAGCAGAGTTGAACTAGATATGGCCCGCGTGTGTAGGAAGCACAGTTCTTTTGTTCTGAGCAAGCTCACTGTTCTGGCCCTATAGGAAACACAGTAGAGTAGAAGAGTGCTCTTTTCTCAAAAGCAGAGTGTGTTTCTTGTAAGGCGAGCTAGCGTTTGTTTCCCAGTCCTAAATGGAGTTGAATCACATGCAGTTTTTGGTCCTACGAGCAAGAGTTGTTTTCCTGTAAGGAAAGTCAATATTGCGCTCTCATTGCCATACACAGTGCAAATAGCACTCGCATCTGTTCCCAGCAAGTACAGTGTATTGGACTGAAGTGGATCTACTGTTCTTGTCAGTTTCCTAAGCAGAATTGAACTAGATATGGCCCGCATGTGTAGGAAGCACAGTTCTTTTGTTCTGGGCAAGCTCACTGTTCTGGCCCTATAGGTAACACAGTAGAGTAGAAGAGTGCTCTTTTCTCCAAAGCAGAGTGTGTTTCTTGTAAAACGAGCTAGTGTGTGTTTCCCAGTCCTAAATGGAGTTGAGTCACATGCAGTTTCTGGTCCTAAGAGCAAGAGATGTTTTCTGGTAAGAAGAGTCACTATTGCGCTCCCATTGCCATACACAGTAAAAATAGCACTCGCGTCTGTTCCCAGCAAGTACAGTGTATTGGACTGAAGAAGAGCTACTGTTCTTGTCAGTTCGCTAAGCAGAGTTGAACTAGATATGGCCTGTGTGTGTAGGAAGCACAGTTCTTTTGTTCTGAGCAAGCTCACTGTTCTGGCCCTATAGGGAACACAGTAGAGTAGAAGAGTGCTCTTTTCTCAAACGCAGAGTGTGTTTTTTGTAAGGCGAGCTGGTGTTTGTTTCCCAGTCAGAAATGGAGTGGAATCCCATGCCGTTTCTGGTCCTACCAGCAAGAGTTGTTTTCTGGTAAGGAAAGTCACTATTGCGCTCCCTTTGCCATACACAGTGCAAAAGCACTCGCGTCTGTTCCCAGCAAGTACAGTGTATTGGACTGAAGAGGAGCTACTGCTCTTGACAGTTGCCTAAGCAGAGTAGAACTAGATATGGCCTGTGTGTGTAGGATGCACAGTTCTTTTGTTCTGAGACAGCTCACTGTTTGGACCCCATAGGAAACACAGTAGAGTAGAAGAGTGCTCTTTTCTCAAAAGCAGAATGTGTTTCTTGTAAGGCAAGCTAGCTTTAGTTTTCCAGTCCTAAATTGAGTTGAATCCCATGCAGTTTTTGGTCCTATGAGCCAGAGTTGGTTTCTGGTAAGAACAGTCACTATTGCGCTCCCATTGCCATACACAGTGCAAATAGCACTCATGTCTGTTCCGAGCAAGTACAGTGTATTGGACTGAAGAGGAGCTACTGTTCTTGTCAGTTTCCTAAGCAGAGTTGAACTAGATATGGCCCCTGTGTGTAGGAAGCACAGATCTTTTGTTCTGCGCAAGCTCACTGTTCTGGCCCTATAGGGAACACAGTATAGTAGAAGAGTGCTCTTTTCTCAAAAGCAGAGTGTGTTTCATGTAAGGCGAGCTAGTGTTTGTTTCCCAGTCCTAAATGGAGTTGAATCACATGCAGTTTCTGGTCCTATGAGGAAGAATTGTTTTCTGGTAAGAAGAGTCACTATTGCGCGCCCATTGCCATACACAGTGCAAATAGCACTCATGTCTGTTCCGAGCAAGTACAGTGTATTGGACTGAAGAGGAGCTACTGTTCTTGTCAGTTTCCTAAGCAGAGTTGAACTAGATATGGCCCGTGTGTGTAAGAAGCACAGTTCTTTTGTTCTGAGCAAGCTCATTGTTCCGACCCCATAGGAAACACAGTAGAGTAGAAGATTGCTCTTTTCTCAAAAGCAGAGTGTGTTTCTTGTAAGCGAGCTAGCGTTTGTTTCCCAGTCCTAAATGGAGTTGAATCACATGCAGTTTCTGGTACTATGAGCAAGAGTTGGTTTCTGGTAAGAAGAGTCACTATTGCGCTCCCATTGCCATACACAGTGCAAATAGCACTCATATCTGTTCTGAGAAAGTACAGTGTATTGGACTGAAGAGGAGCTACTGTTCTTGTCAGTTTCCTCAGCAGAGTTGAACTAGATATGGCCCCTGTGTGTAGGAAGCACAGATCTTTTGTTCTGAACAAGCTCACTGTTCTGGCCCTATAGGAAACACAGTAGAGTAGAAGAGTGCTCTTTTCTCAAAAGCAGAGTGTGTTTCATGTAAGGCAAGCTAGCGTTTGTTTCCCAGTCCTAAATGGAGTTGAATCACATGCAGTTTTAGGTCCTATGAGCAAGAGTTGTTTTCTGGTAAGGAAAGTCACTATTGCGCTCCCATTGCCATACACAGTGCAAATAGCACTCACATCTGTTCCTAGCAAATACAGTTCTTGGACTGAAGAGGAGCTACTGATCTTGTCAGTTTCCTAAACAGAGTTGAACTAGATATGGCCCCTGTGTGTTGGAAGCACAGTTCTTTTGTTCTGAGCAAGCTCACTGTTCGGAACCCAAAGGAAAAACAGTAGAATAGAAGAGTACACTTTTCTCAAAAGCAGAGTGTGTTTCTTGTAAGGCGAGCTAGCGTTTTTTTTCCAGTCCTAAATTGAGTTGAATCACATGCAGTTTTTGGTCCTACGAAGATGAGTTGTTTTCTGGTAAGGAAAGTCACTATTGCGCTCCCATTGCCATACACAGTACAAATAGCACTCTCGTCTGTTCCTAGCAAGTACAGTTTTTGGACAGAAGAGGAGCTACTGTACTTGTCAGTATCCTAAGCAGAGTTGAACTAGATATGGCCCCTGTGTGTAGGAAGCACAGTTCTTTTGTTCTGAGCAATCTCACTGTTCAGGCCCTATAGGAAACACAGTAGAGTAGAAGAGTGCTCTTTTCTCAAAAGCAGAGTGTGTTTCATGTAAGGCGAGCTAGCATTTATTTCCCAGTCCTAAATCGAGGTGAATCACATGCAGTTTCTGGTCCTATGAGGAAGAATTGTTTTCTGGTAAGAAGAGTCACTATTGCGCGCCCATTGCCATACACAGTGCAAATAGCACTCATGTCTGTTCCGAGCAAGTACAGTGTATTGGACTGAAGAGGAGCTACTGTTCTTGTCAGTTTCCTAAGCAGAGTTGAACTAGATATGGCCCGTGTGTGTAAGAAGCACAGTTCTTTTGTTCTGAGCAAGCTCATTGTTCCGACCCCATAGGAAACACAGTAGAGTAGAAGATTGCTCTTTTCTCAAAAGCAGAGTGTGTTTCTTGTAAGCGAGCTAGCGTTTGTTTCCCAGTCCTAAATGGAGTTGAATCACATGCAGTTTCTGGTACTATGAGCAAGAGTTGGTTTCTGGTAAGAAGAGTCACTATTGCGCTCCCATTGCCATACACAGTGCAAATAGCACTCATATCTGTTCTGAGAAAGTACAGTGTATTGGACTGAAGAGGAGCTACTGTTCTTGTTAGTTTCCTCAGCAGAGTTGAACTAGATATGGCCCCTGTGTGTAGGAAGCACAGATCTTTTGTTCTGAACAAGCTCACTGTTCTGGCCCTATAGGAAACACAGTAGAGTAGAAGAGTGCTCTTTTCTCAAAAGCAGAGTGTGTTTCATGTAAGGCAAGCTAGCGTTTGTTTCCCAGTCCTAAATGGAGTTGAATCACATGCAGTTTTAGGTCCTATGAGCAAGAGTTGTTTTCTGGTAAGGAAAGTCACTATTGCGCTCCCATTGCCATACACAGTGCAAATAGCACTCACATCTGTTCCTAGCAAATACAGTTCTTGGACTGAAGAGGAGCTACTGATCTTGTCAGTTTCCTAAACAGAGTTGAACTAGATATGGCCCCTGTGTGTTGGAAGCACAGTTCTTTTGTTCTGAGCAAGCTCACTGTTCGGAACCCAAAGGAAAAACAGTAGAATAGAAGAGTACACTTTTCTCAAAAGCAGAGTGTGTTTCTTGTAAGGCGAGCTAGCGTTTTTTTTCCAGTCCTAAATTGAGTTGAATCACATGCAGTTTTTGGTCCTACGAAGATGAGTTGTTTTCTGGTAAGGAAAGTCACTATTGCGCTCCCATTGCCATACACAGTACAAATAGCACTCTCGTCTGTTCCTAGCAAGTACAGTTTTTGGACAGAAGAGGAGCTACTGTACTTGTCAGTATCCTAAGCAGAGTTGAACTAGATATGGCCCGCGTGTGTAGGGAAGCACAGTTCTTTTGTTCTGAGCAAGCTCACTGTTCTGGCCCTATAGGAAAACACAGTAGAGTAGAAGAGTGCTCTTTTCTCAAAAGCAGAGTGTGTTTCTTGTAAGGCGAGCTAGCGTTTGTTTCCCAGTCCTAAATGGAGTTGAATCACATGCAGTTTTTGGTCCTACGAGCAAGAGTTGTTTTCCTGTAAGGAAAGTCAATATTGCGCTCTCATTGCCATACACAGTGCAAATAGCACTCGCATCTGTTCCCAGCAAGTACAGTGTATTGGACTGAAGTGGATCTACTGTTCTTGTCAGTTTCCTAAGCAGAATTGAACTAGATATGGCCCGCATGTGTAGGAAGCACAGTTCTTTTGTTCTGGCAAGCTCACTGTTCTGGCCCTATAGGTAACACAGTAGAGTAGAAGAGTGCTCTTTTCTCCAAAGCAGAGTGTGTTTCTTGTAAAACGAGCTAGTGTGTGTTTCCCAGTCCTAAATGGAGTTGAGTCACATGCAGTTTCTGGTCCTAAGAGCAAGAGATGTTTTCTGGTAAGAAGAGTCACTATTGCGCTCCCATTGCCATACACAGTAAAAATAGCACTCGCGTCTGTTCCCAGCAAGTACAGTGTATTGGACTGAAGAAGAGCTACTGTTCTTGTCAGTTCGCTAAGCAGAGTTGAACTAGATATGGCCTGTGTGTGTAGGAAGCACAGTTCTTTTGTTCTGAGCAAGCTCACTGTTCTGGCCCTATAGGGAACACAGTAGAGTAGAAGAGTGCTCTTTTCTCAAACGCAGAGTGTGTTTTTTGTAAGGCGAGCTGGTGTTTGTTTCCCAGTCAGAAATGGAGTGGAATCCCATGCCGTTTCTGGTCCTACCAGCAAGAGTTGTTTTCTGGTAAGGAAAGTCACTATTGCGCTCCCTTTGCCATACACAGTGCAAAAGCACTCGCGTCTGTTCCCAGCAAGTACAGTGTATTGGACTGAAGAGGAGCTACTGCTCTTGACAGTTGCCTAAGCAGAGTAGAACTAGATATGGCCTGTGTGTGTAGGATGCACAGTTCTTTTGTTCTGAGACAGCTCACTGTTTGGACCCCATAGGAAACACAGTAGAGTAGAAGAGTGCTCTTTTCTCAAAAGCAGAATGTGTTTCTTGTAAGGCAAGCTAGCTTTAGTTTTCCAGTCCTAAATTGAGTTGAATCCCATGCAGTTTTTGGTCCTATGAGCCAGAGTTGGTTTCTGGTAAGAACAGTCACTATTGCGCTCCCATTGCCATACACAGTGCAAATAGCACTCATGTCTGTTCCGAGCAAGTACAGTGTATTGGACTGAAGAGGAGCTACTGTTCTTGTCAGTTTCCTAAGCAGAGTTGAACTAGATATGGCCCGTGTGTGTAGGAAGCACAGTTCTTTTTGTTCTGAGCAAGCTCATTGTTCCGACCCCATAGGAAACACAGTAGAGTAGAAGAGTGCTCTTTTCTCAAAAGCAGAGTGTGTTTCATGTAAGGCGAGCTAGCGTTTGTTTCCCAGTCCTAAATGGAGTTGAACCACATGCAGTATCTGGTCTTATGAGGAAGAATTGTTTTCTGGTAAGAAGAGTCACTATTGTGCTCCCATTGCCATACATAGTCCAAATAGTACTCACGTCTGTTCCCAGCAAGTACAGTGTATTGGACTGAAGAGGAGCTACTGTTCTTGTCAGTTTCCTAAGCAGAGTTGAACTAGATATGGCCCGTGTGTGTAGGAAGCACAGTTCTTTTGTTCTGAGCAAGCTCACTGTTTGGACCCCATAGGAAACACAGTAGAGTAGAAGAGTGCTCCTTTCTCAAAAGCAGAGTGTGTTTCTTGTAAGGCGAGCTAGCGTTTGTTTTCCAGTCCTAAATTGAGTTGAATCACATGCAGTTTTTGGTCCTACGAGGATGAGTTGTTTTCTGGTAAGGAAAGTCACTATTGCGCTCCCATTGCCATACACAGTGCAAATAGCACTCTCGTCTGTTCCTAGCAAGTACAGCTTTTGGACTGAAGAGGAGCTACTGTACTTGTCAGTATCCTAAGCAGAGTTGAACTAGATATGACCTGTGTATGTAGGAAACATAGTTCTTTTGTTCTGAGCAAGCTCACTGTTCTGGCCCTATAGGAAACACAGTAGAGTAGAAGAGTGCTCTTTTCTCAAAAGCAGAGTGTGTTTCTTGTAAGGCGAGCTAGCGTTTGTTTCCCAGTCCTAAATGGAGTTGAATCACATGCAGTTTTTGGTCCTACGAGCAAGAGTTGTTTTCTGGTAAGGAAAGTCAATATTGCGCTCTCATTGCGATACACAGTGCAAATAGCACTCGCATCTGTTCCCAGCAAGTACAGTGTATTGGACTGAAGAGGATCTACTGTTCTTGTCAGTTTCCTAAGCAGAATTGAACTAGATATGGCCTGTGTGTGTAGGAAGCACAGTTCTTTTGTTCTGTGCAAGCTCACTGTTCTGGCCCTATAGGTAACACAGTAGAGTAGAAGAGTGATGATTTCTCCAAAGAAGAGTGTGTTTCTTTTAAAACAAGCTAGTGTGTGTTTCCCAGTCCTAAATGGAGTTGAGTCACATGCAGTTTCTGGTCCTACGAGCAAGAGATATTTTCTGGAAAGAAGAGTCAATATTGTGCTCCCATTGCCATACACAGTGCAAATAGCACTCCCGTTTGTTCCCAGCAAGTACAGTGTATTGGACTGAAGAGGAGCTACTGTTCTTGTAAATTTCCTAAGCAGAGTTGAACTAGATATGGCCCGTGTGTAGGAAGCACAGTTCTTTTGTTCTGAGCAAGCACACTGTTTGGAGCCCATAGGAAACACAGTAGAGTAGAAGAGTGCTCTTTTCTCAAAAGCAGAGTGTGTTTCCTGTATGGCGAACTAGCGTTTGTTTTCCAGTCCTAAATTGAGTTGAATCACATGCAGTTTTTAGTCTTACGAGCAAGAGTTGTTTTCTGGTAAGGAAAGTCACTATTGCGCTCCCATTACCATACACAGTGCAAATAGCACTCACATCTGTTCCTAAGAAGTACAGTTTTTTGACTGAAGAGGAGCTACTGATCTTGTCAGTTTCCTAAGCAGAGTTGAACTAGATATGGCCCCTGTGTGTAGGAAGCACAGTTCCTTTGTTCTGAACAAGCTCACTGTTTGGACCCCATAGGAAACACAGTAGAATAGAAGAGTGCTCTTTTCTCAAAAGCAGAGTGTGTTCCTTGTAAGGCGAGCTAGCGTTTGTTTCCCAGTCCTAAATTGAGTTGAATCCCATGCAGTTTTTGGTCCTATGATCAAGAGTTGGTTTCTGGTAAGAAGAGTCACTATTGCGCTCCCATTGCCATACACAGTGCAAATAGCACTCATATTTCTTCCCAGTAAGTACAGTGTATTGGACTGAAGAGGATCTACTGTTCTTGTCAGTTTCCTAAGCAGAGTTGAACTAGATGTGGCCCCTGTGTGTAGGAAGCACATTTCTTTTGTTCTGAGCAATCTCACTGTTCAGGCCCTATAGGAAACACAGTAGAGTAGAAGAGTGCTCTTTTCTCAAAACCAGAGTGTGTTTCTTGTAAGGCGAGCTAGCGTTTGTTTCCCAGTCCTAAATGGAGTTGAATCACATGCAGTTTTTGGTCCTATGAGCAAGAGTTGTTTTCTGGTAAGGAAAGTCACTATTGTGCTCCCATTGCCATACACAGTGCAAATAGCACTCACATCTGTTCCCAGCAAGTACAGTGTATTGGACTGAAGAGGAGCTACTGTTCTTGTCAGTTTCCTAAGCAGAGTTGAACTAGATATGGCCCGTGTGTGTAGGAAGCACAGTTCTTTTGTTCTGAGCAAGCTCACTGTTTAGACCCCATAGGAAACACAGTAGAGTAGAAGAGTGCTCCTTTCTCAAAAGCAGAGTGTGTTTCTTGTAAGGCGAGCTAGCATTTGTTTTCCAGTCCTAAATTGAGTTGAATCACATGCAGTTTCTGGCCCTACGAGCAAGAGTTGTTTTCTGGTAAGAAGAGTCACTATTGCGCTCCCATTGCCATACACAGTGCAAATAGCACTCTCGTCTGTTCCCAGCAAGTACAGTGTATTGGACTGAAGAGGAGCTACTGCTCTTGACAGTTGCCTTAGCAGAGTAGAAGTAGATATGGCCGATGTGTGTAGGATTCACAGTTCTTTTGTTCTGTGACTGTTTGGACCCCATAGGAAACACAGTAGAGTAGAAGAGTGCTCTTTTCTCAAAAGCAGAGTGTGTTTCATGTAAGGCGAGCTAGCGTTTGTTTCCCAGACCTAAATGGAGTTGAATCACATGCAGTTTTTGGTCCTACGAGCAAGAGTAGTTTTCTGGTAAGGAAAGTCACTATTGTGCTCCCATTGCCATACACAGTGCAAATAGCACTCGCGTCTGTTCCCAGCAAGTACAGTGTATTGGACTGAAGAGGAGCTACTGTACTTGTCAGTATCCTAAACAGAGTTGAACTAGATATGACCTGTGTATGTAGGAAACACAGTTCTTTTGTTCTGAGCAAGCTCACTGTTCTGGCCCTATAGGAAATACAGTAGAGTAGAAGAGTGCTCTTTTCTCAAAAGCAGAGTGTGTTTCTTGTAAGGAGAGCTAGCGTTTGTTTCCCAGTCCTAAATGGAGTTGAATCACATGCAGTTTTTGGTCCTACGAGCAAAAGTTGTTTTCTGGTAAGGAAAGTCAATATTGCGCTCTCATTGCCATACACAGTGCAAATAGCACTCGCATCTCTTCCTAGCAAGTACAGTGTATTGGACAGAAGAGCAGGTTCTGTTCTTGTCAGTTTCCTAAGCAGAGTTGAACTAGATATGGCCCCTGTGTGTAGGAAGCACAGTTCTTTTGTTCTGAGCAAGCTCAATGTTCTGCCCCTATAGTAAACACAGTAGAGTAGAAGAGTGCTCTTTTCTCAAAAGCAGAGTGTGTTTCATGTAAGGCGAGCTAGCATTTGTTTCCCAGTCCTAAATGGAGTATAATCATATGTAGTTTCTGGTCCTACGAGGAAGAATTGTTTTCTGGTAAGAAGAGTCACTACTGTGCTCCCGTTGACATACACAGTGCCAATAGCACTCTCGTCTGTTCCCAGCAAGTACAGTGTATTGGACTGAAGAGGAGTTACTGTTCTTGTCAATTTCCTAAGCAGAGTTGAACTAGATATGGCCCGTGTGTGTAGGAAGCACAGTTCTTTTGTTCTGTGCAAGCTCACTGTTCAGACCCCATAAGAAACACAACAGAGTAGAAGAGTGCTCTTTTCACAAAAGCAGAATGTGTTTCTCGAAAGGCGAGCTTGCGTTTGTATCCCAGTCCTGAATGGAGTTGAATCACATGCAGTATTTGGTCCTACGAGCAAAAGTTGTTTTCTGGTAAGGAAAGTAAATACTGCGCTCTCATTGCCATACACAGTGCAAATAGCACTCGCGTCTGTTCCCAGCAAGTACAGTGTATTGGACTGAAGAGGAGCTACTTCTCTTGACAGTTGCCTTAGCAGAGTAGAACTAGATATGGCTGGTGTGTGTAGGATGCACAGTTCTTTTGTTCTGAGACTGTTTGGACCCCATAGGAAATACAGTAGAGTAGAAGAGAGCTCTTTACTCAAAAGCAGAGTGTGTTTCTTGTAAGGAGAGCTATCGTTTGTTTCCCAGTCCTAAATGGAGTTGAATCACATGCAGTTTTTGGTCCTATGAGCAAGAGTTGTTTTCTGGTAAGGAAAGTCACTATTGTGTTCCCATTGCCATACACAGTGCAAATAGCACTCACGTCTGTTCCTAGCAAGTACAGTTTTTGGACTGAAGAGGAGCTACTGTACTTGTCAGTATCCTAAGCAGAGTTGAACTAGATATGGCCCCTGTGTGTAGGAAGCACAGATCTTTTGTTCTGAGCAAGCTCAATGTTCTGGCCCTATAGGGAACACAGTAGAGTAGAAGAGTGCTCTTTTCTCAAAAGCCGAGTGTGTTTCATGTAAGGCGAGCTAGTGTTTGTTTCCCAGTCCTAAATGGAGTTGAATCACATGCAGTTTCTGGTCCTACAAGGAGGAATTGTTTTCTGGTAAGAAGAGTCACTATTGTGCTCCCATTGCCATACACAGTGCAAATAGCACTCGCGTCTCTTTCCAGCAAGTACAGTGTATTGGACTGAAGAGGAGCTACTGTTCTTGTCAGATTCCTAAGCGGAGATGAACTAGATATGGCCCGTGTGTGTAGGAAGCACAGTTCTTTTGTTCTGAGCAATCTCACTGTTTGGACCCCATAGGAAACACAGTAGAGTAGAAGAGTGCTCTTTTCTCAAAAGCAGAGTGTGTTTCTTGTAAGGCGAGCTAGCGTTTTTTTTCCAGTCCTAAATTGAGTTGAATCACATGCAGTTTTTGGTCCTACGAGGATGAGTTGTTTTCTGGTAAGGAAAGTCACTATTGTGCTCCCATTGCCATACACAGTGCAAATAGCACTCTCGTCTGTTCCTAGCAAGTACACTTTTTGGAAGGAAGAGGAGCTATTGTTCTTGTCAGTTTCATAAGCAGAGTTGTACTAGATATGACCTGTGTATGTAGGAAGCACAGTTCTTTTGTTCTGAGCAATCTCACTGTTCAGGACCTATAGGAAACACAGTAGAGTAGAAGAGTGCTCTTTTCTCAAAAGCAGAGTGTGTTTCTTGTAAGGCGAGCTAGCGTTTGTTTCCCAGTCCTAAATGGAGTTGAATCACATGCAGTTTTTGGTCCTATGAGCAAGAGTTGTTTTCTGGTAAGGAAAGTCACTATTGTGCTCCCTTTGACATACACAGTGCAAATAGCACTCACATCTGTTCCTAGCAAGTACAGTGTTTGGACTGAAGAGGAGCTACTGTACTTGTCAGTATCCTAAGCAGAGTTGAACTAGATATGACCTGTGTATGTAGGAAGCACAGTTCTTTTGTTCTGAGCAATCTCACTGTTCTGGCCCTATAGAAACACAGTAGAGTAGAAGAGTGCTCTTTTCTCAAAAGCAGAGTGTGTTTCTTGTAAGGCGAGCTAGCGTTTGTTTTCCAGTCCTAAATGGAGTTGAATCACATGCAGTTTTTGGTCCGACGAGCAAGAGTTCTTTTCTGGTAAAGAAAGTCATTATTGCGCTCTCATTGCCATACACAGTGCAAATAGCACTCGCATCTGTTCCCAGCAAGTACAGTGTATTGGACTGAAAAGGATCTACTGTTCTTGTCAGTTTCCTAAGCAGAATTGAACTAGATATGGCCCGTGTGTGTAGGAAGCACAGTTCTTTTGTTCTGGGCAAGCTCACTGTTCTGGACCTATAGGTAAAACAGTAGAGTAGAAGAGTGACCTTTTCTCCAAAGCAGAGTGTGTTTCTTGTAAAACGAGCTAGTGTGTGTTTCCCAGTCCTAAATGGAGTTGAGTCTCATGCAGTTTCTGGTCCTATGAGCAAGAGATGTTTTCTGGTAAGAAGAGACACTTTTGCGCTCAAATTGCCATACACAGTAAAAATAGCACTCGCGTCTGTTCCCAGCAAGTACAGTGTATTGGACTGAAGAAGAGCTACTCTTCTTGTCAGTTCGCTAAGCAGAGTTGAACTAGATATGGCCCGTGTGTGTAGGAAGCTCAGTTCTTTTGTTCTGAGCAAGCTCACTGTTCTGGCCCTATAGGAAACACAGTAGAGTAGAAGAGTCCTCTTTTCTCAAAAGCAGAGTGTGTTTTTTGTAAGGCGAGCTGGTGTTTGTTTCCCAGTCAAAAATGGAGTGGAATCCCATGCCGTTTCTTGTCCTACCAGCAAGAGTTGTTTTCTGGTTAGGAAAGTCACTATTGTGCTCCCTTTGCCATACACAGTGCAAAAGCACTCGCGTCTGTTCCCAACAAGTACAGTGTATTGGACTGAAGAGGAGCTACTGTTCTTGACAGTTGCCTAAGCAGAGTAGAACTAGATATGGCCGTGTGTGTAGGATGCACAGTTCTTTTGTTCTGAGACAGCTCACTGTTTGGACCCCATGGGAAACACAGTAGAGTAGAAGAGTGCTCTTTTCTCAAAAGCAGAGTGTGTTTCTTGTAAGGTGAGCTAGCTTTTGTTTTCCAGTCCTAAATTGAGTTGAATGCCATGCAGTTTTTGGTCCTATGAGCAAGAGTTGGTTTCTGGTAAGAAGAGTCACTATTGCGCTCCCATTGCCATACACAGTGCAAAAAGCACTCATGTCTGTTCCGAGCAAGTACAGTGTATTGGACTGAAGAGGAGCTACTGTTCTTGTCAGTTTCCTAAGCAGAGTTGAACTAGATATGGCCCCTGTGTGTAGGAAGCACAGATCTTTTGTTCTGAGCAAGCTCACTGTTCTGTCCCTATAGGGAACACAGTAGAGTAGAAGAGTGCTCTTTTCTCAAAAGCAGAGTGTGTTTCATGTAAGGCGAGCTAGCTTTTGTTTCCCAGTCCTAAATGGAGTTGAATCACATGCAGTTTCTGGTCCTACGAGGAAGAATTGTTTTCTGGTAAGAAGAGTCACTATTGTGCTCCCATTGCCATACACAGTGCAAATAGCACTCGCGTCTGTTCCCAGCAAGTACAGTGTATTGGACTGAAGAGGAGCTACTGTTCTTGTCAGATTCCTAAGCGGAGTTGAATAGATATGGCCCGTGTGTGTAGGAAGCACAGTTCTTTTGTTCTGAGCAATCTCACTGTTTGGACCCCATAGGAAACACAGTAGAGTAGAAGAGTGCTCTTTTCTCAAAAGCAGAGTGTGTTTCTTGTAAGGAGAGCTAGCATTTGTTTCCCAGTCCTAAATGAAGTTGAATCACATGCAGTTTTTGGTCTGATGAGCAAGAGTTGTTTTCTGGTAAGAAAAGTCAATATTGTGCTCTCATTGTGATACACAGTGCAAATAGCACTCGCGTCTGTTCCCAGCAAGTACAGTGTATTGGACTGAAGAGGATCTACTGTTCTTGTCAGTTTCCTAAGCAGAGTTGAACTAGATATGGCCCCTGTGTCTAGGAAGCACAGTTCTTTTGTTCTGAGCAAGCTCACTGTTCAGGCCCTATAGGAAACACAGTAGAGTAGAAGAGTGCTCTTTTCTCAAAAGCAGAGTGTGTTTCATGTAAGGCGAGCTAGCATTTGTTTCCCAGTCCTAAATCGAGTTGAATCACATGCAGTTTCTGGTACTATGAGGAAGAATTGTTTTCTGGTAAGAAGAGTCACTATTGTGCGCCCATTGCCATACACAGTGCAAATAGCACTCATGTCTGTTCCGAGCAATTACAGTGTATTGGACTGAAGAGGAGCTACTGTTCTTGTCAGTTTCCTAAGCAGAGTTGAACTAGATATGGCCCGTGTGTGTAGGAAGCACTGTTCTTTTGTTCTCAGCAAGCTCACTGTTCTGGCCCTATAGGAAAAACAGTAGAGTAAAAGAGTCCTCTTTTCTCAAAACCAGAGTCTTTTTCTTGTAAGGCGGCCTAGCGTTTGTTTCCCAGTCCTAAATGGAGTTGAATCACATGCAGTTTCTGGTCCTACGAGCAAGAGTTGCTTTCTGGTAAGAAGAGTCACTATTGTGCTCCCATTGCCAAACAAAGTGCAAATAGCACTCGATTCTGTTCCCAGCAAGTATAGTGTATTTGACTGAAGAGGAGCTACTGTTCTTGTCAGTTTCCTAAGCAGAGTTGAACTAGATATGGCCCGTGTGTGTAGGAAGCACAGTTCTTTTTGTTCTGAGCAAGCTCATTGTTCCGACCCCATAGGAAACACAGTAGAGTAGAAGAGTGCTCTTTTCTCAAAAGCAGAGTGTGTTTCATGTAAGGCGAGCTAGCATTTGTTTCCCAGTCCTAAATGGAGTTGAACCACATGCAGTATCTGGTCCTATGAGGAAGAATTGTTTTCTGGTAAGAAGAGTCACTATTGTGCTCCCATTGCCATACATAGTCCAAATAGCACTCACGTCTGTTCCCAGCAAGTACAGTGTATTGGACTGAAGAGGAGCTACTGTTCTTGTCAGTTTCCTAAGCAGAGTTGAACTAGATATGGCCCGTGTGTGTAGGAAGCACAGTTCTTTTGTTCTGAGCAAGCTCACTGTTTGGACCCCATGGGAAACACAGTAGAGTAGAAGAGTGCTCCTTTCTCAAAAGCAGAGTGTGTTTCTTGTAAGGCGAGCTAGCGTTTGTTTTCCAGTCCTAAATTGAGTTGAATCACATGCAGTTTTTGGTCCTACGGGGATGAGTTGTTTTCTGGTAAGGAAAGTCACTATTGCGCTCCCATTGCCATACACAGTGCAAATAGCACTCTCGTCTGTTCCTAGCAAGTACAGCTTTTGGACTGAAGAGGAGCTACTGTACTTGTCAGTATCCTAAGCAGAGTTGAACTAGATATGACCTGTGTATGTAGGAAACATAGTTCTTTTGTTCTGAGCAAGCTCACTGTTCTGGCCCTATAGGAAACACAGTAGAGTAGAAGAGTGCTCTTTTCTCAAAAGCAGAGTGTGTTTCTTGTAAGGCGAGCTAGCGTTTGTTTCCCAGTCCTAAATGGAGTTGAATCACATGCAGTTTTTGGTCCTACGAGCAAGAGTTGTTTTCTGGTAAGGAAAGTCAATATTGCGCTCTCATTGCCATACACAGTGCAAATAGCACTCGCATCTGTTCCCAGCAAGTACAGTGTATTGGACTGAAGAGGATCTACTGTTCTTGTCAATTTCCTAAGCAGAATTGAACTAGATATGGCCTGTGTGTGTAGGAAGCACAGTTCTTTTGTTCTGTGCAAGCTCACTGTTCTGGCCCTATAGGTAACACAGTAGAGTAGAAGAGTGATCTTTTCTCCAAAGAAGAGTGTGTTTCTTTTAAAACAAGCTAGTGTGTGTTTCCCAGTCCTAAATGGAGTTTAGTCACGTGCAGTTTCTGGTCCTACGAGCAAGAGATATTTTCTGGAAAGAAGAGTCAATATTGTGCTCCCATTGCCATACACAGTGCAAATAGCACTCCCGTTTGTTCCCAGCAAGTACAGTGTATTGGACTGAAGAGGAGCTACTGTTCTTGTAAATTTCCTAAGCAGAGTTGAACTAGATATGGCCCGTGTGTAGGAAGCACAGTTCTTTTATTCTGAGCAAGCACACTGTTTGGAGCCCATAGGAAACACAGTAGAGTAGAAGAGTGCTCTTTTCTCAAAAGCAGAGTGTGTTTCCTGTATGGCGAACTAGCGTTTGTTTTCCAGTCCTAAATTGAGTTGAATCACATGCAGTTTTTAGTCTTACGAGCAAGAGTTGTTTTCTGGTAAGGAAAGTCACTATTGCGCTCCCATTACCATACACAGTGCAAATAGCACTCACATCTGTTCCTAAGAAGTACAGTTTTTTGACTGAAGAGGAGCTACTGATCTTGTCAGTTTCCTAAGCAGAGTTGAACTAGATATGGCCCCTGTGTGTAGGAAGCACAGTTCTTTTGTTCTGAGCAAGCTCACTGTTTGGACCCCATAGGAAACACAGTAGAATAGAAGAGTGCTCTTTTCTCAAAAGCAGAGTGTGTTCCTTGTAAGGCGAGCTAGCGTTTGTTTCCCAGTCCTAAATTGAGTTGAATCCCATGCAGTTTTTGGTCCTATGATCAAGAGTTGGTTTCTGGTAAGAAGAGTCACTATTGCGCTCCCATTGCCATACACAGTGCAAATAGCACTCATATCTCTTCCCAGCAAGTACAGTGTATTGGACTGAAGAGGATCTACTGTTCTTGTCAGTTTCCTAAGCAGAGTTGAACTAGATATGGCCCCTGTGTGTAGGAAGCACATTTCTTTTGTTCTGAGCAATCTCACTGTTCAGGCCCTATAGGAAACACAGTAGAGTAGAAGAGTGCTCTTTTCTCAAAACCAGAGTGTGTTTCTTGTAAGGCGAGCTAGCGTTTGTTTCCCAGTCCTAAATGGAGTTGAATCACATGCAGTTTTTGGTCCTATGAGCAAGAGTTGTTTTCTGGTAAGGAAAGTCACTATTGTGCTCCCATTGCCATACACAGTGCAAATAGCACTCACATTTGTTCCCAGCAAGTACAGTGTATTGGACTGAAGAGGAGCTACTGTTCTTGTCAGTTTCCTAAGCAGAGTTGAACTAGATATGGCCCGTGTGTGTAGGAAGCACAGTTCTTTTGTTCTGAGCAAGCTCACTGTTTAGACCCCATAGGAAACACAGTAGAGTAGAAGAGTGCTCCTTTCTCAAAAGCAGAGTGTGTTTCTTGTAAGGCGAGCTAGCGTTTGTTTTCCAGTCCTAAATTGAGTTGAATCACATGCAGTTTTTGGTCCTATGAGCAAGAGTTGTTTTCTGGTAAGAAGAGTCACTATTGCGCTCCCATTGCCATACACAGTGCATATAGCATTCTCGTCTGTTCCCAGCAAGTACAGTGTATTGGACTGAAGAGGAGCTACTGCTCTTGACAGTTGCCTTAGCAGAGTAGAAGTAGATATGGCCGATGTGTGTATGATGCACAGTTCTTTTGTTCTGTGACTGTTTGGACCCCATAGGAAACACAGTAGAGTAGAAGAGTGCTCTTTTCTCAAAAGCAGAGTGTGTTTCATGTAAGGCGAGCTAGCGTTTGTTTCCCAGTCCTAAATGGAGTTGAATCACATGCAGTTTTTGGTCCTACGAGCAAGAGTTGTTTTCTGGTAAGGAAAGTCACTATTGCGCTCCCATTGCCATACACAGTGCAAATAGCACTCGCGTCTGTTCCCAGCAAGTACAGTGTATTGGACTGAAGAGGAGCTACTGTACTTGTCAGTATCCTAAACAGAGTTGAACTAGATATGACCTGTGTATGTAGGAAACACAGTTCTTTTGTTCTGAGCAAGCTCACTGTTCTGGCCCTATAGGAAATACAGTAGAGTAGAAGAGTGCTCTTTTCTCAAAAGCAGAGTGTGTTTCTTGTAAGGAGAGCTAGCGTTTGTTTCCCAGTCCTAAATGGAGTTGAATCACATGCAGTTTTTGGTCCTACGAGCAAAAGTTGTTTTCTGGTAAGGAAAGTCAATATTGCGCTCTCATTGCCATACACAGTGCAAATAGCACTCGCATCTCTTCCTAGCAAGTACAGTGTATTGGACAGAAGAGCAGCTTCTGTTCTTGTCAGTTTCCTAAGCAGAGTTGAACTAGATATGGCCCCTGTGTGTAGGAAGCACAGTTCTTTTGTTCTGAGCAAGCTCAATGTTCTGCCCCTGTAGTAAACACAGTAGAGTAGAAGAGTGCTCTTTTCTCAAAAGCAGAGTGTGTTTCATGTAAGGCGAGCTAGCATTTGCTTCCCAGTCCTAAATGGAGTATAATCATATGTAGTTTCTGGTCCTACGAGGAAGAATTGTTTTCTGGTAAGAAGAGTCACTACTGTGCTCCCATTGACATACACAGTGTCAATAGCACTCTCGTCTGTTCCCAGCAAGTACAGTGTATTGGACTGAAGAGGAGTTACTGTTCTTGTCAATTTCCTAAGCAGAGTTGAACTAGATATGGCCCATGTGTGTAGGAAGCACAGTTCTTTTGTTCTGAGCAAGCTCACTGTTCAGACCCCATAGGAAACACAACAGAGTAGAAGAGTGCTCTTTTCACAAAAGCAGAGTGTGTTTCTCGAAAGGCGAGCTTGCGTTTGTATCCCAGTCCTGAATGGAGTTGAATCACATGCAGTATTTGGTCCTACGAGCAAAAGTTGTTTTCTCGTAAGGAAAGTAAATACTGCGCTCTCATTGCCATACACAGTGCAAATAGCACTCGCGTCTGTTCCCAGTAAGTACAGTGTATTGGACTGAAGAGGAGCTACTTCTCTTGACAGTTGCCTTAGCAGAGTAGAACTAGATATGGCTGGTGTGTGTAGGATGCACAGTTCTTTTGTTCTGAGACTGTTTGAACCCCATAGGAAACACAGTAGAGTAGAAGAGTGCTCTTTTCTCAAAAGCAGAGTGTGTTTCTTGTAAGGCGAGCTAGCGTTTTTTTTTCCAGTCCTAAATTGAGTTGAATCACATGCAGTTTTTGGTCCTACGAGGATGAGTTGTTTTCTGGTAAGGAAAGTCACTATTGTGCTCCCATTGCCATACACAGTGCAAATAGCACTCTCGTCTGTTCCTAGCAAGTACACTTTTTGGACGGAAGAGGAGCTATTGTTCATGTCAGTTTCGTAAGCAGAGTTGTACTAGATATGACCTGTGTATGTAGGAAGCACAGTTCTTTTGTTCTGAGCAATCTCACTGTTCAGGACCTATAGGAAACACAGTAGAGTAGAAGAGTGCTCTTTTCTCAAAAGCAGAGTGTGTTTCTTGTAAGGCGAGCTAGCGTTTGTTTCCCAGTCCTAAATGGAGTTGAATCACATGCAGTTTTTGGTCCTATGAGCAAGAGTTGTTTTCTGGTAAGGAAAGTCACTATTGTGCTCCCTTTGCCATACACAGTGCAAATAGCACTCACATCTGTTCCTAGCAAGTACAGTTTTTGGACTGAAGAGGAGCTACTGTACTTGTCAGTATCCTAAGCAGAGTTGAACTAGATATGACCTGTGTATGTAGGAAGCACAGTTCTTTTGTTCTGAGCAATCTCACTGTTCTGGCCCTATAGAAACACAGTAGAGTAGAAGAGTGCTCTTTTCTCAAAAGCAGAGTGTGTTTCTTGTAAGGCGAGCTAGCGTTTGTTTTCCAGTCCTAAATGGAGTTGAATCACATGCAGTTTTTGGTCCTACGAGCAAGAGTTGTTTTCTGGTAAGGAAAGTCAATATTGTGCTCTCATTGCGATACACAGTGCAAATAGCACTCGCGTCTGTTCCCAGGAAGTACAGTGTATTGGACTGAAGAGGAGCTACTGTTCTTGTCAGTTTCCTAAGCAGAGTTGAACTAGATATGGCCCCTGTGTGTAGGAAGCCAGTTCTTTTTTTTTTTTTTAATTTTTATTTTGCAATACAATTCAGTTCTACATATCAGCCACAGATTCCCTTGTTCTCCCCCCTCCCGCCCCCCTCACCTTCCCCTCAGCCCGCCCCCCATTCCAATCTCCTCCAGGGCAAAGCCTTCCCCACAGACTGAGATCAACCTGGTGGACTCAGTCCAGGTAGGTCCAGTCCCCTCCTCCCGTGCTGAGCCAAGGGACCCTGCATAGGCCCCAGGTTTCAAACAGCCAACTCATGCAATGAGCACAGGACCCGGTCCCACTGCCTGGATGCCTCCCAAACAGATCAGGCCAATCAACTGTCTCACCCACTCAGAGGGCCTGATCCAGTTGGTGACCCCTCAGCCATTGGTTCATATTTCATGTGTTTCCGTTTGTTTGGCTATTTGTCTCTGTGCTTTATCCGACCTTGGTCTCAACAATTCTCTCTCATATAAACCCTCCTCATTCTCTCTAATTGGACTCCCAGAGATCCACCTGGGGCTTAGTCATGGATCTCTGCCTCCAGGTCCATCAGTAGTTGGATGAGGTTTCTAGCACGACAATTAGGGTGTTTGGCCATCCCATCACCAGAGTAGGTCAGTTCGGATTGTCGCTCGACCATTGCCAGCAGTCTGTTGTGGGGGTATCTTTGTGGATTTCTGTGGGCCTCTCTAGCACTTTGTTTCTTCCTATTCTCATGTGGTCTTCATTTACCATGGTCTCCTATTCCTTGTTCTCCCTCTCTGTTTTTGATCCAGCTGGGATCTCCTACTCACCCAAGCTCTCTTTCCCTCGACCCTCGCCCTTCACTACCCCCACTCCTGTCCAGGCTGTTCATGTAGATCTCATTCCATTTCTCTGTCGTTGGGCGATCCCTGTGTCTTTCTTGGGGTCCTGTTTTCCAGGTAGCCTGCCTGGTGATGTGAGTAGCAGTCCAGTCATCCTTGTTCCACATCTAGTATCCTGTTATGAGTGAGTACATACCATGTTTGTCTTTCTGAGTCTGGGTTACCTCACTCAGGATGATTTTTTCTAGATCCATCCATTTGTCTGCAAACCTCATGATGTCATTGTTTTTCTCTGCTGAGTAGTATTCCATTGTGTATATGTACCACATTTTGTTTATCCATTCTTCAGTTGAAGGGCATCTAGGTTGTTTCCATGTTCTGGCTATTACAAACAACGCTGATATGAACATAGCTGAACAAGTGCTCTTGTGGTGTGGTTGAGCATTCCTTGGGTATATGCCCAAGAGTGGTATAGCTGGATCTTGGGGGAGATGGATTCCCAATTTTCTAAGAAATCGCCATATTGATTTCCAAAGTGGTTGTACAAGCTTGCATTCCCACCAGCAGTGGAGGAGAGTTCCCCTAGCTCCACATCCTCTCCAGCATAAGGTGTCTTCAGTGTTTTTGATCTTAGCCATTCTGACAGGCGTAAGGTGGTATCTCAGAGTTGTTTTGATTTGCATTTCCCTGATGATTAGGGATGTTGAGCAATTCCTTAAATGTCTTTCAGCCATTTGAGTTTCCTCTGTTGAGAATTCTCTGTTTAGTTCTATAGCCCATTTCTTAATTGGACTGTTGGGCATTTTGATGTCTAATTTCTTGAGTTCCTTATATATTCTGGATATCAGTCCTCTGTCAGATGTGGGATTGGTGAAGATCTTTTCCCATTCTGTAGGCTGTCGCTTTGCTTTGTTGACCGTTTCCTTTGCCCTACAAAAGCTTCTCAGTTTCAAGAGGTCCCACTGATTGATTGTTTCTCTCAGTGTCTGTGCTACTGGTGTTCTATTTAGAAAGTGGTCTCCTATGCCAATGTGTTCAAGACTACTTCCTACTTTCTCTTCTAGCAGGTTCAGAGTAGCTGGATTTATGTTGAGGTCCTTGATCCACTTGGACTTAAGTTTTGTGCACGGTGATAGATATGGATCTATTTGCAGCCTTCTACATGTTGATATCCAGTTTTGCCAGCACCATTTGTTGAAGATGCTTTCTTTTTTCCATTGTGCACTTTTGGCTTCTTTGTCAAAAATTATTTGTTCATAGGTGTGCGGATTAATATCAGGGTCTTCAATTCGATTCCATTGGTCCACATGTCGGTTTTTATGCCAGTACCAAGCTGTTTTTATTACTGTAGCTCTATAGTACAGCTTGAAGTCAGGGATCGTGATGCCTCCAGAGGTTGTTTTATTGTACAGGATTCTTTTGGCTATCCTGGGTTTTTTGTTTTTCCATATGAAGTTGAGTATTATTCTTTCCAGGTCTGTGAAGAATTGTGTTGGTATTTTGATGGGGATTGCATTGAATCTGTAGATTGCTTTTGGTAAGATTGCCATTTTTACTATGTTAGTTCTGCCTATCCATGAGCATGGGAGATCTTTCCATTTTCTGACATCTTCTTCAATTTCTTTTTTCAGGGACTTAAAGTTCTTGTCATATAGGTCCTTCACTTGCTTGGTTAGTATTACCCCAAGGTATTTTATGTCATTTGTGGCTATAGTAAAGGGTGATGTATCTCTGATTTCCTTCTCCGCTTTTTTGTCCATTGTATATAGGAGGGCTACTGATTTTTTGGAGTTGATCTTGTATCCTGCTATGTTGCTGAAGGTGTTTATAAGCTGTATCAGTTCCTTGGTGGAATCTTTGGGTTGCTCAAGTATACTATCATGTCATCTGCAAATAGGGAAAGCTTGACTTCTTCCTTTCCAATTTGTATCCCCTTAATCTCCTTATGTTGTCTTATTGCTCTGGCTAGAACTTCAAGTACTATATTGAATAAGTATGGGGAGAGCGGACAGCCTTGCCTCGTTCCTGATTTTAGTGGAATTGCTTTGAGTTTCTCTCCATTTAATTTGATGTTGGCTGTTGGCTTGCTGTAAATTGCCTTTATTATGTTTAGGTATGTTCCCTGTATTCCTGATCGCTCCAAGACCTTTATCATGAAGGGGTGTTGGAAGCCAGTTCTTTTATTCTGAGCAAGCTCACTGTTCTGGCCCAATAGGTAACACAGTAGAGTAGAAGAGTGCTCTTTTCTCAAAAGCAGAGTGTGTTTCATGTAAGGCTAGCTAGCATTTGTTTCCCAGTCCTAAATGGAGTTGAATCACATGCAGTTTTTGGTCCTAAGAGCAAGAGTTGTTTTCTGGTAAGAAGAGTCACTATTGTGCTCCCATTGCCAAACAAAGTGCAAATAGCACTCGATTCTGTTCCCAGCAAGTATAATGTATTTGACTGAAGAGCAGCTACTGTTCTTGTCAGTTTCCTAAGCAGAGTTGAACTAGATATGGCCCGTGTGTGTAAGAAGCACAGTTATTTTGTTCTGAGCAAGCTCATTGTTCCGACCCCATAGGAAACACAGTAGAGTAGAAGAGTGCTCTTTTCTCAAAAGCAGAGTGTGTTTCTTGTAAGGCGAACTAGCGTTTGTTTTCCAGTCCTAAATTGAGTTGAATCACATGCAGTTTTTAGTCCTACGAGCAAGAGTTGTTTTCTGGTAAGGAAAGTCACTATTGCGCTCCCATTACCATACACAGTGCAAATAGCACTCACATCTGTTCCTAAGAAGTACAGTTTTTTGACTGAAGAGGAGCTACTGATCTTGTCAGTTTCCTAAGCAGAGTTGAACTAGATATGGCCTGTGTGTGTAGGAAGCACAGTTCTTTTGTTCTGAGCAAGCTCACTGTTTGGACCCCATAGGAAACACAGTAGAGTAGAAGAGTGCTCTTTTCTCAAAAGCAGAGTGTGTTTCTTGTAAGGTGAGCTAGCGTTTGTTTTCCAGTCATAAATTGAGTTCAATCTCATGCAGTTTTTGGTCCTATGATCAAGAGTTGGTTTCTGGTAAGAAGAGTCACTATTGCGCTCCCATTGCCATACACAGTGCAAATAGCACTCATATCTGTTCGGAGCAAGTACAGTGTATTGGACTGAAGAGGAGCTACTGTTCTTGTCAGTTTCCTAAGCAGAGTTGAACTAGATGTGGCCCCTGTGTGCAGGAAGCACAGATCTTTTGTTCTGAGCAAGCTCACTGTTCTGGCCCTATAGGAAACACAGTAGAGTAGAAGAGTGCTCTTTTCTCAAAAGCAGAGTGTGTTTCATGTAAGGCAAGCTAGCGTTTGTTTCCCAGTCCTAAATGGAGTTGAATCACATGCAGTTTTTGGTCCTATGAGCAAGAGTTGTTTTCTGGTAAGGAAAGTCACTATTGCGCTCCCATTGCCATACACAGTGCAAATAGCACTCACATCTGTTCCTAGCAAATACAGTTCTTGGACTGAAGAGGAGCTACTGATCTTGTCAGTTTCCTAAGCAGAGTTGAACTAGATATGGCCCCTGTGTGTTGGAAGCACAGTTCTTTTGTTCTGAGCAAGCTCACTGTTCGGCACCCAAAGGAAAAACAGTAGAATAGAAGAGTACTCTTTTCTCAAAAGCAGAGTGTGTTTCTTGTAAGGCGAGCTAGCGTTTTTTTTCCAGTCCTAAATTGAGTTGAATCACATGCAGTTTTTGGTCCTACGAAGATGAGTTGTTTTCTGGTAAAGAAAGTCACTATTGCGCTCCCATTGCCATACACAGTACAAATAGCACTCTCGTCTGTTCCTAGCAAGTACAGTTTTTGGACAGAAGAGGAGCTACTGTACTTGTCAGTATCCTAAGCAGAGTTGAACTAGATATGGCCCGCGTGTGTAGGAAGCACAGTTCTTTTGTTCTGAGCAAGCTCACTGTTCTGGCCCTATAGGAAACACAGTAGAGTAGAAGAGTGCTCTTTTCTCAAAAGCAGAGTGTGTTTCTTGTAAGGCGAGCTAGCGTTTGTTTCCCAGTCCTAAATGGAGTTGAATCACATGCAGTTTTTGGTCCTACGAGCAAGAGTTGTTTTCCTGTAAGGAAAGTCAATATTGCGCTCTCATTGCCATACACAGTGCAAATAGCACTCGCATCTGTTCCCAGCAAGTACAGTGTATTGGACTGAAGTGGATCTGCTGTTCTTGTCAGTTTCCTAAGCAGAATTGAACTAGATATGGCCCGCGTGTGTAGGAAGCACAGTTCTTTTGTTCTGGGCAAGCTCACTGTTCTGGCCCTATAGGTAACACAGTAGAGTAGAAGAGTGCTCTTTTCTCCAAAGCAGAGTGTGTTTCTTGTAAAACGAGCTAGTGTGTGTTTCCCAGTCCTAAATGGAGTTGAGTCACATGCAGTTTCTGGTCCTAAGAGCAAGAGATGTTTTCTGGTAAGAAGAGTCACTATTGCGCTCCCAGTGCCATACACAGTAAAAATAGCACTCGCGTCTGTTCCCAGCAAGTACAGTGTATTGGACTGAAGAAGAGCTACTGTTCTTGTCAGTTCGCTAAGCAGAGTTGAACTAGATATGGCCCGTGTGTGTAGGAAGCACAGTTCTTTTGTTCTGAGCAAGCTCACTGTTCTGGCCCTATAGGAAAAACAGTAGAGTAGAAGAGTGCTCTTTTCTCAAACGCAGAGTGTGTTTTTTGTAAGGCGAGCTGGTGTTTGTTTCCCAGTCAGAAATGGAGTGGAATCCCATGCCGTTTCTGGTCCTACGAGCAAGAGTTGTTTTCTGGTAAGGAAAGTCACTATTGCGCTCCCTTTGCCATACACAGTGCAAAAGCACTCGCGTCTGTTCCCAGCAAGTACAGTGTATTGGACTGAAGAGGAGCTACTGCTCTTGACAGTTGCCTAAGCAGAGTAGAACTAGATATGGGCTGTGTGTGTAGGATGCACAGTTCTTTTGTTCTGAGACAGCTCACTGTTTGGACCCCATAGGAAACACAGTAGAGTAGAAGAGTGCTCTTTTCTCAAAAGCAGAATGTGTTTCTTGTAAGGCAAGCTAGCTTTAGTTTTCCAGTCCTAAATTGAGTTGAATCCCATGCAGTTTTTGGTCCTATGAGCAAGAGTTGGTTTCTGGTAAGAACAGTCACTATTGCGCTCCCATTGCCATACACAGTGCAAATAGCACTCATGTCTGTTCCGAGCAAGTACAGTGTATTGGACTGAAGAGGAGCTACTGTTCTTGTCAGTTTCCTAAGCAGAGTTGAACTAGATATGGCCCCTGTGTGTAGGAAGCACAGATCTTTTGTTCTGAGCAAGCTCACTGTTCTGGCCCTATAGGGAACACAGTATAGTAGAAGAGTGCTCTTTTCTCAAAAGCAGAGTGTGTTTCATGTAAGGCGAGCTAGTGTTTGTTTCCCAGTCCTAAATGGAGTTGAATCACATGCAGTTTCTGGTCCTATGAGGAAGAATTGTTTTCTGGTAAGAAGAGTAACTATTGTGCTCCCATTGCGATACACATTGCAAATTGCACTCCCGTCTTTTCCCAGCAAGTACAGTGTATTGGACTGAAGAGGAGCTACTGTTCTTGTCAGTTTAGTAAGCAGAGTTGAAATAGAAATGGCCCGTGTGTTTAGGAAGCACAGTTCTTTTGTTCTGAGCAAGCTCACTGTTTGGACCCCATAGGAAACACAGTAGAGTAGAAGAGTACTCTTTTCTCAAAAGGAGAGTGTGTTTCTTGTAAGGCGAGCTAGCGTTTGTTTCCCAGTCCTAAATTGATTTGAATCACATGCAGTTTCTGGTACTATGAGGAAGAATTGTTTTCTGGTAAGTAGAGTCACTATTGCGCGCCCATTGCCATACACAGTGCAAATAGCACTCATGTCTGTTCCGAGCAATTAGAGTGTATTGGACTGAAGAGGAGCTACTGTTCTTGTCAATTTCCTAAGCAGAGTTGAACTAGATATGGCCCGTGTGTGTAGGAAGCACCGTTCTTTTGTTCTCAGCAAGCTCACTGTTCTGGCCCTATAGGAAACACAGTAGAGTAAAAGAGTCCTCTTTTCTCAAAACCAGAGTCTTTTTCTTGTAAGGCGAGCTAGCGTTTGTTTCCCAGTCCTAAATGGAGTTGAATGACATGCAGTTTCTGGTCCTATGAGCAAGAGTTGCTTTCTGGTAAGAAGTGTCACTATTGTGCTCCCATTGACAAACAAAGTGCAAAGAGCACTCGATTCTGTTCCCAGCAAGTATAGTGTATTTGACTGAAGAGGAGCTACTGTTCTTGTCAGTTTCCTAAGCAGAGTTGAACTAGATATGGCCCGTGTGTGTAGGAAGCACAGTTCTTTTGTTCTGAGCAAGCTCATTGTTCCGACCCCATAGGAAACACAGTAGAGTAGAAGAGTGCTCTTTTCTCAAAAGCAGAGTGTGTTTCATGTAAGATGAGCTAGCGTTTGTTTCCCAGTCCTAAATGGAGTTGAATCACATGCAGTATCTGGTCCTATGAGGAAGAATTGTTTTCTGGTAAGAAGAGTCACTATTGTGCTCCTATTGCCATACACAGTGCAAATAGCACTCACGTCTGTTCCCAGCAAGTACAGTGTATTGGACTGAACAGGAGCTACTGTTCTTGTCAGTTTCCTAAGCAGAGTTGAACTAGATATGGCCCGTGTTTGTAGGAAGCACAGTTCTTTTGTTCTGAGCAAGCTCACTGTTCAGACCCCATAGGAAACACAGCAGAGTAGAAGAGTGCTCTTTTCACAAAAGCAGAGTGTGTTTCTCGTAAGGCGAGCTAGCGTTTGTATCCCAGTCCTGAATGGAGTTGAATCACATGCAGTATTTGGTCCTACGAGCAAAAGTTGTTTTCTGGTAAGGAAAGTAAATACTGCGCTCTCATTGCCATATGCAGTGCAAATAACACTCGCGTCTGTTCCCAGCAAGTACAGTGTATTGGACTGAAGAGGAGCTACTGTTCTTGTCAGTTTCCTAAGCAGAGTTGAACTAGATATGGCCCCTGTGTGTAAGAAGCACAGTTCTTTTGTTCTGAGCAAGCTCATTGTTCCGACCCCATAGGAAAAACAGTAGAGTAGAAGAGTGCTCTTTTCTCAAAAGCAGAGTGTGTTTCTTGTAAGGCGAGCTAGCGTTTGTTTCCCAGTTTTAAATGGAGTTGAATCACATGCAGTTTCTGGTCCTACGAGCAAGAGTTGTTTGCTGGTAAGAAGAGTCACTATTGTGCTCCCTTTGTCATACACAGGACAAATAGCACTGGCGTCTGTCCCCAGCATGTACAGTGTATTGGACTGAAGAGGATCTACCTTTCTTGTCAGTTTCCTAAGAACAATTGAACTAGATATGGCCAGTGTGTATAGGAATCACAGTTCTTTTGTTCTGAGCAAGCTCACTGTTCTGGCCCTATAGGAAACACAGTAGAGTAAATGAGTGCTCTTTTCTCAGAAACAGAGTTTGTTTCATGTAAGGCGCGCTAGCGTTTGTTTCCCAGAACTAAATGGAGTTGAATCCCATGCAGTTTCTGGCCTACGAGCAAGAGTTGTTTTCTGGTAAGGAAAGTCAATATTGCGCTCTCATTGCAATACACAGTGCAAATAGCACTCGCGTCTGTTCCCAGCAAGTACAGTGTATTGGACTGAAGAGGAGATACTGTTCTTGTCAGTTTCCTAAGCAGAGTTGAACTAGATATGGCCTCTGTGTGTAGGAAGCAGAGTTCTTTTGTTCTAAGCAAGCTCACTGTTCTGGCCCTTTAGGAAACACAGTAGAGTAGAAGAGTGCTCTTTTCTCAAAAGCAGAGTGTGTTTCATGTAAGGCGAGCTAGCATTTGTTTCCCAGTCCTAAATGGAGTTGAATCCCATGCAGTATCTCGTCCTATGATGAAGAATTGTTTTCTGGTAAGAAGATTCACTATTGTGCTCCCATTGCCATACACAGTGCAAATAGGACTCACGTCTGTTCCCAGCAATTACAGTGTATTGGACTGAAGAGGAGCTACTCTTCTTGTAAATTTCCTAAGCAGAGTTGAACTAGATATGGCCCGTTTGTGTAGGAAGCACAGTTCTTTTGTTCTGAGCAAGCTCACTGTTTGGACCCCATAGGAAACACAGTAGAGTAGAAGAGTGCTCTTTTCTCAAAAGCAGAGTGTGTTTCTTGTAAGGCGAGCTAGCGTTTGTTCTCCAGTCCTAAATTGAGTTGAATCCCATGCAGTTTTTGGTCCTATGAGCAAGAGTTGTTTTCTGGTAAGAAGAGTCACTATTGCGCTCCCATTGCCATACACAGTGCAAATAGCACTCATGTCTGTTTTGAGCAAGTACAGTGTATTGGACTGAAGAGGAGCTACTGTTCTTGTCATTTTCCTAAGCAGAGTTGAACTAGATATGGCCCCTGTGTGTAGGAAGCACAGAACTTTTGCTCTGAGCAAGCTCACTGTTCTGGCCCTATAGGAAACACAGTAGAGTAGAAGAGTGCTCTTTTCTCACAAGCAGAGTGTGTTTCATGTAAGGAAAGCTAGCATTTGTTTCCCAGTCCTAAATGGAGTTGAATCACATGCAGTTTTTGGTCCTATGAGCAAGAGTTGTTTTCTGGTAAGGAAAGTCACTATTGCGCTCCCATTGCCATACACAGTGCAAATAGCACTCACATCTGTTCCTAGCAAGTACAGTTCTTGGACTGAAGAGGAGCTACTGATCTTGTCAGTTTCCTAAACAGAGTTGAACTAGATATGGCCCCTGTGTGTTGGAAGCACAGTTCTTTTGTTCTGAGCAAGCTCACTGTTCAGAAACCATAGGAAACACAGTAGAATAGAAGAGTACTCTTTTCTCAAAAGCAGAGTGTGTTTCTTGTAAGGCGAGCTAGCGTTTGTTTCCCAGTTCTAAATGGAGTTGAATCTCATGCAGTTTTTGGTCCTATGAGCAAGAGTTGTTTTCTGGTAAGGAAAGTCACTATTGCGCTCCCATTGCCATACACAGTGCAAATAGCACTCGCGTCTGTTCCCAGCAAGTACAGTGTATTGGACTGAAGAGGAGCTGCTGTACTTGTCAGTATCCTAAGCATAGTTGAACTATATATGACCTGTGTATGTAGGAAGCACCGTTCTTTTGTTCTTAGCAATCACACTGTTCTGGCCCTATAGAAACACAGTAGAGTAGAAGAGTGCTCTTTTCTCAAAAGCAGAGTGTGTTTCTTGTAAGGTGAGCTACCGTTTGTTTTGCAGTCCTAAATGGAGTTGAATCACATGCAGTTTTTGGTCCTACGAGCAAGAGTTGTTTTCTGGTAAGGAAAGTCAATATTGTGCTCTCATTGCCATACACAGTGCAAATAGCACTCGCGTCTGTTCCCAGCAAGTACAGTGTATTGGACTGAAGAGGAGCTACTGTTCTTGTCAGTTTCCTAAGCAGAGTTGAACTAGATATGGCCCCTGTGTGTAAGAAGCCAGTTCTTTTGTTCTGAGCAAGCTCACTGTTCTGGCCCTATAGGTAACACAGTAGAGTAGAAGAGTGCTCTTTTTTCAAAAGCAGAGTGTGTTTCATGTAAGGCGAGCTAGAATTTGTTTCCCAGTCCTAAATGGAGTTGAATCACATGCAGTTTCTGGTCCTATGAGGAAGAATTGTTTTCTGGTAAGAAGAGTCACTATTGTGCTTCCATTGGGATACACAGTGCAAATAGCACTCCAGTCTGTTCCCAGCAAATACAGTGTATTGGACTGAAGAGGAGCTACTGTTCTTGTCAGTTTCCTAAGCAGAGTTTAACTAGATATGGCCCCTGTGTGTAAGAAGCCAGTTCTTTTGTTCTGAGCAAGCTCACTGTTCTGGCCCTATAGGTAACACAGTAGAGTAGAAGAGTGCTCTTTTTTCAAAAGCAGAGTGTGTTTCATGTAAGGCGAGCTAGCATTTGTTTCCCAGTCCTAAATGGAGTTGAATCACATGCAGTTTCTGGTCCTAAGAGCAAGAGATGTTTTCTGGTAAGAAGAGTCACTATTGCGCTCCCAGTGCCATACACAGTAAAAATAGCACTCGCGTCTGTTCCCAGCAAGTACAGTGTATTGGACTGAAGAAGAGCTACTGTTCTTGTCAGTTCGCTAAGCAGAGTTGAACTAGATATGGCCCGTGTGTGTAGGAAGCACAGTTCTTTTGTTCTGAGCAAGCTCACTGTTTGCACCCCATAGGAAACACAGTAGAGTAGAAGAGTGCTCTTTTCTCAAAAGCAGAGTGTGTTTCTTGTAAGGCGAGCTAGCGTTTGTTTTCCAGTCCTAAATTGAGTTGAATCACATGCAGTTTTTGGTCTACGAGCAAGAGTTGTTTTCTGGTAAGGAAAGTCAATATTGTGCTCTCATTGCCATACACAGTACAAATAACACTCGCATCTCTTCGCAGCAAGAACAGTGTATTGGACAGAAGAGCAGCTACTGTTCTTGTCAGTTTCCTAAGCAGAGTTGAACTAGATATGGCCCCTGTGTGTAGGAAGCACAGTTCTTTCGTTCTGAGCAAGCTCACTGTTCAGACCCCATAGGAAACACAGCAGAGTAGAAGAGTGCTCTTTTCTCAAAAGCAGAGTGTGTTTCTCGAAAGGCGAGCTAGCGTTTGTATCCCAGTCCTGAATGGAGTTGAATCACATGCAGTATTTGGTCTTAGGAGCAAAAGTTGTTTTCTGGTAAGGAAAGTCACTATTGTGCTCCCATTGCCATACACAGTGCAAATAGCACTCACATCTGTTCCTAGCAAATACAGTTCTTGGACTGAAGAGGAGCTACTGATCTTGTCAGTTTCCTAAGCAGAGTTGAACTAGATATGGCCCCTGTGTGTTGGAAGCACAGTTCTTTTGTTCTGAGCAAGCTCACTGTTCGGAACCCAAAGGAAAAACAGTAGAATAGAAGAGTACACTTTTCTCAAAAGCAGAGTGTGTTTCTTGTAAGGCGAGCTAGCGTTTTTTTTCCAGTCCTAAATTGAGTTGAATCACATGCAGTTTTTGGTCCTACGAAGATGAGTTGTTTTCTGGTAAAGAAAGTCACTATTGCGCTCCCATTGCCATACACAGTACAAATAGCACTCTCGTCTGTTCCTAGCAAGTACAGTTTTTGGACAGAAGAGGAGCTACTGTACTTGTCAGTATCCTAAGCAGAGTTGAACTAGATATGGCCCGCGTGTGTAGGAAGCACAGTTCTTTTGTTCTGAGCAAGCTCACTGTTCTGGCCCTATAGGAAACACAGTAGAGTAGAAGAGTGCTCTTTTCTCAAAAGCAGAGTGTGTTTCTTGTAAGGCGAGCTAGCGTTTGTTTCCCAGTCCTAAATGGAGTTGAATCACATGCAGTTTTTGGTCCTACGAGCAAGAGTTGTTTTCCTGTAAGGAAAGTCAATATTGCGCTCTCATTGCCATACACAGTGCAAATAGCACTCGCATCTGTTCCCAGCAAGTACAGTGTATTGGACTGAAGTGGATCTGCTGTTCTTGTCAGTTTCCTAAGCAGAATTGAACTAGATATGGCCCGCGTGTGTAGGAAGCACAGTTCTTTTGTTCTGGGCAAGCTCACTGTTCTGGCCCTATAGGTAACACAGTAGAGTAGAAGAGTGCTCTTTTCTCCAAAGCAGAGTGTGTTTCTTGTAAAACGAGCTAGTGTGTGTTTCCCAGTCCTAAATGGAGTTGAGTCACATGCAGTTTCTGGTCCTAAGAGCAAGAGATGTTTTCTGGTAAGAAGAGTCACTATTGCGCTCCCAGTGCCATACACAGTAAAAATAGCACTCGCGTCTGTTCCCAGCAAGTACAGTGTATTGGACTGAAGAAGAGCTACTGTTCTTGTCAGTTCGCTAAGCAGAGTTGAACTAGATATGGCCCGTGTGTGTAGGAAGCACAGTTCTTTTGTTCTGAGCAAGCTCACTGTTCTGGCCCTATAGGAAAAACAGTAGAGTAGAAGAGTGCTCTTTTCTCAAACGCAGAGTGTGTTTTTTGTAAGGCGAGCTGGTGTTTGTTTCCCAGTCAGAAATGGAGTGGAATCCCATGCCGTTTCTGGTCCTACGAGCAAGAGTTGTTTTCTGGTAAGGAAAGTCACTATTGCGCTCCCTTTGCCATACACAGTGCAAAAGCACTCGCGTCTGTTCCCAGCAAGTACAGTGTATTGGACTGAAGAGGAGCTACTGCTCTTGACAGTTGCCTAAGCAGAGTAGAACTAGATATGGGCTGTGTGTGTAGGATGCACAGTTCTTTTGTTCTGAGACAGCTCACTGTTTGGACCCCATAGGAAACACAGTAGAGTAGAAGAGTGCTCTTTTCTCAAAAGCAGAATGTGTTTCTTGTAAGGCAAGCTAGCTTTAGTTTTCCAGTCCTAAATTGAGTTGAATCCCATGCAGTTTTTGGTCCTATGAGCAAGAGTTGGTTTCTGGTAAGAACAGTCACTATTGCGCTCCCATTGCCATACACAGTGCAAATAGCACTCATGTCTGTTCCGAGCAAGTACAGTGTATTGGACTGAAGAGGAGCTACTGTTCTTGTCAGTTTCCTAAGCAGAGTTGAACTAGATATGGCCCCTGTGTGTAGGAAGCACAGATCTTTTGTTCTGAGCAAGCTCACTGTTCTGGCCCTATAGGGAACACAGTATAGTAGAAGAGTGCTCTTTTCTCAAAAGCAGAGTGTGTTTCATGTAAGGCGAGCTAGTGTTTGTTTCCCAGTCCTAAATGGAGTTGAATCACATGCAGTTTCTGGTCCTATGAGGAAGAATTGTTTTCTGGTAAGAAGAGTAACTATTGTGCTCCCATTGCGATACACATTGCAAATTGCACTCCCGTCTTTTCCCAGCAAGTACAGTGTATTGGACTGAAGAGGAGCTACTGTTCTTGTCAGTTTAGTAAGCAGAGTTGAAATAGAAATGGCCCGTGTGTTTAGGAAGCACAGTTCTTTTGTTCTGAGCAAGCTCACTGTTTGGACCCCATAGGAAACACAGTAGAGTAGAAGAGTACTCTTTTCTCAAAAGGAGAGTGTGTTTCTTGTAAGGCGAGCTAGCGTTTGTTTCCCAGTCCTAAATTGATTTGAATCACATGCAGTTTCTGGTACTATGAGGAAGAATTGTTTTCTGGTAAGTAGAGTCACTATTGCGCGCCCATTGCCATACACAGTGCAAATAGCACTCATGTCTGTTCCGAGCAATTAGAGTGTATTGGACTGAAGAGGAGCTACTGTTCTTGTCAATTTCCTAAGCAGAGTTGAACTAGATATGGCCCGTGTGTGTAGGAAGCACCGTTCTTTTGTTCTCAGCAAGCTCACTGTTCTGGCCCTATAGGAAACACAGTAGAGTAAAAGAGTCCTCTTTTCTCAAAACCAGAGTCTTTTTCTTGTAAGGCGAGCTAGCGTTTGTTTCCCAGTCCTAAATGGAGTTGAATGACATGCAGTTTCTGGTCCTATGAGCAAGAGTTGCTTTCTGGTAAGAAGTGTCACTATTGTGCTCCCATTGACAAACAAAGTGCAAAGAGCACTCGATTCTGTTCCCAGCAAGTATAGTGTATTTGACTGAAGAGGAGCTACTGTTCTTGTCAGTTTCCTAAGCAGAGTTGAACTAGATATGGCCCGTGTGTGTAGGAAGCACAGTTCTTTTGTTCTGAGCAAGCTCATTGTTCCGACCCCATAGGAAACACAGTAGAGTAGAAGAGTGCTCTTTTCTCAAAAGCAGAGTGTGTTTCATGTAAGATGAGCTAGCGTTTGTTTCCCAGTCCTAAATGGAGTTGAATCACATGCAGTATCTGGTCCTATGAGGAAGAATTGTTTTCTGGTAAGAAGAGTCACTATTGTGCTCCTATTGCCATACACAGTGCAAATAGCACTCACGTCTGTTCCCAGCAAGTACAGTGTATTGGACTGAACAGGAGCTACTGTTCTTGTCAGTTTCCTAAGCAGAGTTGAACTAGATATGGCCCGTGTTTGTAGGAAGCACAGTTCTTTTGTTCTGAGCAAGCTCACTGTTCAGACCCCATAGGAAACACAGCAGAGTAGAAGAGTGCTCTTTTCACAAAAGCAGAGTGTGTTTCTCGTAAGGCGAGCTAGCGTTTGTATCCCAGTCCTGAATGGAGTTGAATCACATGCAGTATTTGGTCCTACGAGCAAAAGTTGTTTTCTGGTAAGGAAAGTAAATACTGCGCTCTCATTGCCATATGCAGTGCAAATAGCACTCGCGTCTGTTCCCAGCAAGTACAGTGTATTGGACTGAAGAGGAGCTACTGTTCTTGTCAGTTTCCTAAGCAGAGTTGAACTAGATATGGCCCCTGTGTGTAAGAAGCACAGTTCTTTTGTTCTGAGCAAGCTCATTGTTCCGACCCCATAGGAAAAACAGTAGAGTAGAAGAGTGCTCTTTTCTCAAAAGCAGAGTGTGTTTCTTGTAAGGCGAGCTAGCGTTTGTTTCCCAGTCCTAAATGGAGTTGAATCACATGCAGTTTCTGGTCCTACGAGCAAGAGTTGTTTGCTGGTAAGAAGAGTCACTATTGTGCTCCCTTTGTCATACACAGGACAAATAGCACTGGCGTCTGTCCCCAGCATGTACAGTGTATTGGACTGAAGAGGATCTACCTTTCTTGTCAGTTTCCTAAGAACAATTGAACTAGATATGGCCAGTGTGTATAGGAATCACAGTTCTTTTGTTCTGAGCAAGCTCACTGTTCTGGCCCTATAGGAAACACAGTAGAGTAAATGAGTGCTCTTTTCTCAGAAACAGAGTTTGTTTCATGTAAGGCGAGCTAGCGTTTGTTTCCCAGACCTAAATGGAGTTGAATCCCATGCAGTTTCTGGCCTACGAGCAAGAGTTGTTTTCTGGTAAGGAAAGTCAATATTGCGCTCTCATTGCAATACACAGTGCAAATAGCACTCGCGTCTGTTCCCAGCAAGTACAGTGTATTGGACTGAAGAGGAGCTACTGTTCTTGTCAGTTTCCTAAGCAGAGTTGAACTAGATATGGCCCCTGTGTGTAAGAAGCCAGTTCTTTTGTTCTGAGCAAGCTCACTGTTCTGGCCCTATAGGTAAAACAGTAGAGTAGAAGAGTGCTCTTTTTTCAAAAGCAGAGTGTGTTTCATGTAAGGCGAGCTAGCATTTGTTTCCCAGTCCTAAATGGAGTTGAATCACATGCAGTTTCTGGTCCTATGAGGAAGAATTGTTTTCTGGTAAGAAGAGTCACTATTGTGCTTCCATTGGGATACACAGTGCAAATAGCACTCCAGTCTGTTCCCAGCAAATACAGTGTATTGGACTGAAGAGGAGCTACTGTTCTTGTCAGTTTCCTAAGCAGAGTTTAACTAGATATGGCCCCTGTGTGTAAGAAGCCAGTTCTTTTGTTCTGAGCAAGCTCACTGTTCTGGCCCTATAGGTAACACAGTAGAGTAGAAGAGTGCTCTTTTTTCAAAAGCAGAGTGTGTTTCATGTAAGGCGAGCTAGCATTTGTTTCCCAGTCCTAAATGGAGTTGAATCACATGCAGTTTCTGGTCCTAAGAGCAAGAGATGTTTTCTGGTAAGAAGAGTCACTATTGCGCTCCCAGTGCCATACACAGTAAAAATAGCACTCGCGTCTGTTCCCAGCAAGTACAGTGTATTGGACTGAAGAAGAGCTACTGTTCTTGTCAGTTCGCTAAGCAGAGTTGAACTAGATATGGCCCGTGTGTGTAGGAAGCACAGTTCTTTTGTTCTGAGCAAGCTCACTGTTTGCACCCCATAGGAAACACAGTAGAGTAGAAGAGTGCTCTTTTCTCAAAAGCAGAGTGTGTTTCTTGTAAGGCGAGCTAGCGTTTGTTTTCCAGTCCTAAATTGAGTTGAATCACATGCAGTTTTTGGTCTACGAGCAAGAGTTGTTTTCTGGTAAGGAAAGTCAATATTGTGCTCTCATTGCCATACACAGTACAAATAACACTCGCATCTCTTCGCAGCAAGAACAGTGTATTGGACAGAAGAGCAGCTACTGTTCTTGTCAGTTTCCTAAGCAGAGTTGAACTAGATATGGCCCCTGTGTGTAGGAAGCACAGTTCTTTCGTTCTGAGCAAGCTCACTGTTCAGACCCCATAGGAAACACAGCAGAGTAGAAGAGTGCTCTTTTCTCAAAAGCAGAGTGTGTTTCTCGAAAGGCGAGCTAGCGTTTGTATCCCAGTCCTGAATGGAGTTGAATCACATGCAGTATTTGGTCTTAGGAGCAAAAGTTGTTTTCTGGTAAGGAAAGTCACTATTGTGCTCCCATTGCCATACACAGTGCAAATAGCACTCACATCTGTTCCTAGCAAATACAGTTCTTGGACTGAAGAGGAGCTACTGATCTTGTCAGTTTCCTAAGCAGAGTTGAACTAGATATGGCCCCTGTGTGTTGGAAGCACAGTTCTTTTGTTCTGAGCAAGCTCACTGTTCGGAACCCAAAGGAAAAACAGTAGAATAGAAGAGTACACTTTTCTCAAAAGCAGAGTGTGTTTCTTGTAAGGCGAGCTAGCGTTTTTTTTCCAGTCCTAAATTGAGTTGAATCACATGCAGTTTTTGGTCCTACGAAGATGAGTTGTTTTCTGGTAAAGAAAGTCACTATTGCGCTCCCATTGCCATACACAGTACAAATAGCACTCTCGTCTGTTCCTAGCAAGTACAGTTTTTGGACAGAAGAGGAGCTACTGTACTTGTCAGTATCCTAAGCAGAGTTGAACTAGATATGGCCCGCGTGTGTAGGAAGCACAGTTCTTTTGTTCTGAGCAAGCTCACTGTTCTGGCCCTATAGGAAACACAGTAGAGTAGAAGAGTGCTCTTTTCTCAAAAGCAGAGTGTGTTTCTTGTAAGGCGAGCTAGCGTTTGTTTCCCAGTCCTAAATGGAGTTGAATCACATGCAGTTTTTGGTCCTACGAGCAAGAGTTGTTTTCCTGTAAGGAAAGTCAATATTGCGCTCTCATTGCCATACACAGTGCAAATAGCACTCGCATCTGTTCCCAGCAAGTACAGTGTATTGGACTGAAGTGGATCTGCTGTTCTTGTCAGTTTCCTAAGCAGAATTGAACTAGATATGGCCCGCGTGTGTAGGAAGCACAGTTCTTTTGTTCTGGGCAAGCTCACTGTTCTGGCCCTATAGGTAACACAGTAGAGTAGAAGAGTGCTCTTTTCTCCAAAGCAGAGTGTGTTTCTTGTAAAACGAGCTAGTGTGTGTTTCCCAGTCCTAAATGGAGTTGAGTCACATGCAGTTTCTGGTCCTAAGAGCAAGAGATGTTTTCTGGTAAGAAGAGTCACTATTGCGCTCCCAGTGCCATACACAGTAAAAATAGCACTCGCGTCTGTTCCCAGCAAGTACAGTGTATTGGACTGAAGAAGAGCTACTGTTCTTGTCAGTTCGCTAAGCAGAGTTGAACTAGATATGGCCCGTGTGTGTAGGAAGCACAGTTCTTTTGTTCTGAGCAAGCTCACTGTTCTGGCCCTATAGGAAAAACAGTAGAGTAGAAGAGTGCTCTTTTCTCAAACGCAGAGTGTGTTTTTTGTAAGGCGAGCTGGTGTTTGTTTCCCAGTCAGAAATGGAGTGGAATCCCATGCCGTTTCTGGTCCTACGAGCAAGAGTTGTTTTCTGGTAAGGAAAGTCACTATTGCGCTCCCTTTGCCATACACAGTGCAAAAGCACTCGCGTCTGTTCCCAGCAAGTACAGTGTATTGGACTGAAGAGGAGCTACTGCTCTTGACAGTTGCCTAAGCAGAGTAGAACTAGATATGGGCTGTGTGTGTAGGATGCACAGTTCTTTTGTTCTGAGACAGCTCACTGTTTGGACCCCATAGGAAACACAGTAGAGTAGAAGAGTGCTCTTTTCTCAAAAGCAGAATGTGTTTCTTGTAAGGCAAGCTAGCTTTAGTTTTCCAGTCCTAAATTGAGTTGAATCCCATGCAGTTTTTCGTCCTATGAGCAAGAGTTGGTTTCTGGTAAGAACAGTCACTATTGCGCTCCCATTGCCATACACAGTGCAAATAGCACTCATGTCTGTTCCGAGCAAGTACAGTGTATTGGACTGAAGAGGAGCTACTGTTCTTGTCAGTTTCCTAAGCAGAGTTGAACTAGATATGGCCCCTGTGTGTAGGAAGCACAGATCTTTTGTTCTGAGCAAGCTCACTGTTCTGGCCCTATAGGGAACACAGTATAGTAGAAGAGTGCTCTTTTCTCAAAAGCAGAGTGTGTTTCATGTAAGGCGAGCTAGTGTTTGTTTCCCAGTCCTAAATGGAGTTGAATCACATGCAGTTTCTGGTCCTATGAGGAAGAATTGTTTTCTGGTAAGAAGAGTAACTATTGTGCTCCCATTGCGATACACATTGCAAATTGCACTCCCGTCTTTTCCCAGCAAGTACAGTGTATTGGACTGAAGAGGAGCTACTGTTCTTGTCAGTTTAGTAAGCAGAGTTGAAATAGAAATGGCCCGTGTGTTTAGGAAGCACAGTTCTTTTGTTCTGAGCAAGCTCACTGTTTGGACCCCATAGGAAACACAGTAGAGTAGAAGAGTACTCTTTTCTCAAAAGGAGAGTGTGTTTCTTGTAAGGCGAGCTAGCGTTTGTTTCCCAGTCCTAAATTGATTTGAATCACATGCAGTTTCTGGTACTATGAGGAAGAATTGTTTTCTGGTAAGTAGAGTCACTATTGCGCGCCCATTGCCATACACAGTGCAAATAGCACTCATGTCTGTTCCGAGCAATTAGAGTGTATTGGACTGAAGAGGAGCTACTGTTCTTGTCAATTTCCTAAGCAGAGTTGAACTAGATATGGCCCGTGTGTGTAGGAAGCACCGTTCTTTTGTTCTCAGCAAGCTCACTGTTCTGGCCCTATAGGAAACACAGTAGAGTAAAAGAGTCCTCTTTTCTCAAAACCAGAGTCTTTTTCTTGTAAGGCGAGCTAGCGTTTGTTTCCCAGTCCTAAATGGAGTTGAATGACATGCAGTTTCTGGTCCTATGAGCAAGAGTTGCTTTCTGGTAAGAAGTGTCACTATTGTGCTCCCATTGACAAACAAAGTGCAAAGAGCACTCGATTCTGTTCCCAGCAAGTATAGTGTATTTGACTGAAGAGGAGCTACTGTTCTTGTCAGTTTCCTAAGCAGAGTTGAACTAGATATGGCCCGTGTGTGTAGGAAGCACAGTTCTTTTGTTCTGAGCAAGCTCATTGTTCCGACCCCATAGGAAACACAGTAGAGTAGAAGAGTGCTCTTTTCTCAAAAGCAGAGTGTGTTTCATGTAAGATGAGCTAGCGTTTGTTTCCCAGTCCTAAATGGAGTTGAATCACATGCAGTATCTGGTCCTATGAGGAAGAATTGTTTTCTGGTAAGAAGAGTCACTATTGTGCTCCTATTGCCATACACAGTGCAAATAGCACTCACGTCTGTTCCCAGCAAGTACAGTGTATTGGACTGAACAGGAGCTACTGTTCTTGTCAGTTTCCTAAGCAGAGTTGAACTAGATATGGCCCGTGTTTGTAGGAAGCACAGTTCTTTTGTTCTGAGCAAGCTCACTGTTCAGACCCCATAGGAAACACAGCAGAGTAGAAGAGTGCTCTTTTCACAAAAGCAGAGTGTGTTTCTCGTAAGGCGAGCTAGCGTTTGTATCCCAGTCCTGAATGGAGTTGAATCACATGCAGTATTTGGTCCTACGAGCAAAAGTTGTTTTCTGGTAAGGAAAGTAAATACTGCGCTCTCATTGCCATATGCAGTGCAAATAGCACTCGCGTCTGTTCCCAGCAAGTACAGTGTATTGGACTGAAGAGGAGCTACTGTTCTTGTCAGTTTCCTAAGCAGAGTTGAACTAGATATGGCCCCTGTGTGTAAGAAGCACAGTTCTTTTGTTCTGAGCAAGCTCATTGTTCCGACCCCATAGGAAAAACAGTAGAGTAGAAGAGTGCTCTTTTCTCAAAAGCAGAGTGTGTTTCTTGTAAGGCGAGCTAGCGTTTGTTTCCCAGTCCTAAATGGAGTTGAATCACATGCAGTTTCTGGTCCTACGAGCAAGAGTTGTTTGCTGGTAAGAAGAGTCACTATTGTGCTCCCTTTGTCATACACAGGACAAATAGCACTGGCGTCTGTCCCCAGCATGTACAGTGTATTGGACTGAAGAGGATCTACCTTTCTTGTCAGTTTCCTAAGAACAATTGAACTAGATATGGCCAGTGTGTATAGGAATCACAGTTCTTTTGTTCTGAGCAAGCTCACTGTTCTGGCCCTATAGGAAACACAGTAGAGTAAATGAGTGCTCTTTTCTCAGAAACAGAGTTTGTTTCATGTAAGGCGAGCTAGCGTTTGTTTCCCAGACCTAAATGGAGTTGAATCCCATGCAGTTTCTGGCCTACGAGCAAGAGTTGTTTTCTGGTAAGGAAAGTCAATATTGCGCTCTCATTGCAATACACAGTGCAAATAGCACTCGCGTCTGTTCCCAGCAAGTACAGTGTATTGGACTGAAGAGGAGATACTGTTCTTGTCAGTTTCCTAAGCAGAGTTGAACTAGATATGGCCTCTGTGTGTAGGAAGCAGAGTTCTTTTGTTCTAAGCAAGCTCACTGTTCTGGCCCTTTAGGAAACACAGTAGAGTAGAAGAGTGCTCTTTTCTCAAAAGCAGAGTGTGTTTCATGTAAGGCGAGCTAGCATTTGTTTCCCAGTCCTAAATGGAGTTGAATCCCATGCAGTATCTCGTCCTATGATGAAGAATTGTTTTCTGGTAAGAAGATTCACTATTGTGCTCCCATTGCCATACACAGTGCAAATAGGACTCACGTCTGTTCCCAGCAATTACAGTGTATTGGACTGAAGAGGAGCTACTCTTCTTGTAAATTTCCTAAGCAGAGTTGAACTAGATATGGCCCGTTTGTGTAGGAAGCACAGTTCTTTTGTTCTGAGCAAGCTCACTGTTTGGACCCCATAGGAAACACAGTAGAGTAGAAGAGTGCTCTTTTCTCAAAAGCAGAGTGTGTTTCTTGTAAGGCGAGCTAGCGTTTGTTCTCCAGTCCTAAATTGAGTTGAATCCCATGCAGTTTTTGGTCCTATGAGCAAGAGTTGTTTTCTGGTAAGAAGAGTCACTATTGCGCTCCCATTGCCATACACAGTGCAAATAGCACTCATGTCTGTTTTGAGCAAGTACAGTGTATTGGACTGAAGAGGAGCTACTGTTCTTGTCATTTTCCTAAGCAGAGTTGAACTAGATATGGCCCCTGTGTGTAGGAAGCACAGAACTTTTGCTCTGAGCAAGCTCACTGTTCTGGCCCTATAGGAAACACAGTAGAGTAGAAGAGTGCTCTTTTCTCACAAGCAGAGTGTGTTTCATGTAAGGAAAGCTAGCATTTGTTTCCCAGTCCTAAATGGAGTTGAATCACATGCAGTTTTTGGTCCTATGAGCAAGAGTTGTTTTCTGGTAAGGAAAGTCACTATTGCGCTCCCATTGCCATACACAGTGCAAATAGCACTCACATCTGTTCCTAGCAAGTACAGTTCTTGGACTGAAGAGGAGCTACTGATCTTGTCAGTTTCCTAAACAGAGTTGAACTAGATAAGGCCCCTGTGTGTTGGAAGCACAGTTCTTTTGTTCTGAGCAAGCTCACTGTTCAGAAACCATAGGAAACACAGTAGAATAGAAGAGTACTCTTTTCTCAAAAGCAGAGTGTGTTTCTTGTAAGGCGAGCTAGCGTTTGTTTCCCAGTTCTAAATGGAGTTGAATCTCATGCAGTTTTTGGTCCTATGAGCAAGAGTTGTTTTCTGGTAAGGAAAGTCACTATTGCGCTCCCATTGCCATACACAGTGCAAATAGCACTCGCGTCTGTTCCCAGCAAGTACAGTGTATTGGACTGAAGAGGAGCTGCTGTACTTGTCAGTATCCTAAGCATAGTTGAACTATATATGACCTGTGTATGTAGGAAGCACCGTTCTTTTGTTCTTAGCAATCACACTGTTCTGGCCCTATAGAAACACAGTAGAGTAGAAGAGTGCTCTTTTCTCAAAAGCAGAGTGTGTTTCTTGTAAGGTGAGCTACCGTTTGTTTTGCAGTCCTAAATGGAGTTGAATCACATGCAGTTTTTGGTCCTACGAGCAAGAGTTGTTTTCTGGTAAGGAAAGTCAATATTGCGCTCTCATTGCCATACACAGTGCAAATAGCACTCGCGTCTGTTCCCAGCAAGTACAGTGTATTGGACTGAAGAGGAGCTACTGTTCTTGTCAGTTTCCTAAGCAGAGTTGAACTAGATATGGCCCCTGTGTGTAAGAAGCCAGTTCTTTTGTTCTGAGCAAGCTCACTGTTCTGGCCCTATAGGTAACACAGTAGAGTAGAAGAGTGCTCTTTTTTCAAAAGCAGAGTGTGTTTCATGTAAGGCGAGCTAGCATTTGTTTCCCAGTCCTAAATGGAGTTGAATCACATGCAGTTTCTGGTCCTATGAGGAAGAATTGTTTTCTGGTAAGAAGAGTCACTATTGTGCTTCCATTGGGATACACAGTGCAAATAGCACTCCCGTCTGTTCCCAGCAAATACAGTGTATTGGACTGAAGAGGAGCTACTGTTCTTGTCAGTTTCCTAAGCAGAGTTTAACTAGATATGGCCCCTGTGTGTAAGAAGCCAGTTCTTTTGTTCTGAGCAAGCTCACTGTTCTGGCCCTATAGGTAACACAGTAGAGTAGAAGAGTGCTCTTTTTTCAAAAGCAGAGTGTGTTTCATGTAAGGCGAGCTAGCATTTGTTTCCCAGTCCTAAATGGAGTTGAATCACATGCAGTTTCTGGTCCTAAGAGCAAGAGATGTTTTCTGGTAAGAAGAGTCACTATTGCGCTCCCAGTGCCATACACAGTAAAAATAGCACTCGCGTCTGTTCCCAGCAAGTACAGTGTATTGGACTGAAGAAGAGCTACTGTTCTTGTCAGTTCGCTAAGCAGAGTTGAACTAGATATGGCCCGTGTGTGTAGGAAGCACAGTTCTTTTGTTCTGAGCAAGCTCACTGTTCTGGCCCTATAGGAAAAACAGTAGAGTAGAAGAGTGCTCTTTTCTCAAAAGCAGAGTGTGTTTCTTGTAAGGCGAGCTAGCGTTTGTTTTCCAGTCCTAAATTGAGTTGAATCACATGCAGTTTTTGGTCTACGAGCAAGAGTTGTTTTCTGGTAAGGAAAGTCAATATTGTGCTCTCATTGCCATACACAGTACAAATAACACTCGCATCTCTTCGCAGCAAGAACAGTGTATTGGACAGAAGAGCAGCTACTGTTCTTGTCAGTTTCCTAAGCAGAGTTGAACTAGATATGGCCCCTGTGTGTAGGAAGCACAGTTCTTTCGTTCTGAGCAAGCTCACTGTTCAGACCCCATAGGAAACACAGCAGAGTAGAAGAGTGCTCTTTTCTCAAAAGCAGAGTGTGTTTCTCGAAAGGCGAGCTAGCGTTTGTATCCCAGTCCTGAATGGAGTTGAATCACATGCAGTATTTGGTCTTAGGAGCAAAAGTTGTTTTCTGGTAAGGAAAGTCACTATTGTGCTCCCATTGCCATACACAGTGCAAATAGCACTCTCGTTTGTTCCTAGCAAGTACACTTTTTGGACTGAAGAGGAGCTATTATTCTTGTCAGTTTCCTAAGCAGAGTTGAACTAGATATGGCCCCTGTGTGCTGGAAGCAGAGTTCTTTTGTTCTGAGCAAGCTAACTGTTCTTCTGGCACTATAGGAAACACAGTAGAGTAGAAGAGTGCTCTTTTCTCAAAAGTAGAGTGTGTTTCTTATAAGGAGAGCTAGCGTTTGTTTCCCAGTCCTAAATGGAGTTTAATCACATGCAGTTTTTGGTCCTACGAGCAAGAGTTGTTTTTTTGTAAGGAAAGTCAATATTGTGCTCTCATTGAGATACACAGTGAAAATAGCACTCGCGTCTGTTCCCAGCAAGTACAGTGTATTGGACTGAAGAGGATCTACAGTTCTTGTCAGTTTCCTAAGCAGAGTTGAACTAGATATGGCTCCTGTGTTTTCTGGTAAGAAGAGTCACTATTGCGCGCCCATTGCCATACACAGTGCAAATAGCACTCATGTCTGTTCCGAGCAAGTACAGTGTATTGGACTGAAGAGGAGCTACTGTTCTTGTCAGTTTCCTAAGCAGAGTTGAACTAGATATGGCCCCTGTGTGTAGGAAGCACCGTTCTTTTGTTCTCAGCAAGCTCACTGTTCTGGCCCTATAGGAAACAAAGTTGAGTAGAAGAGTGCTCTTTTCTCAAAAGCAGAGTGTGTTTCTTATAAGGAGAGCTAGCGTTTGTTTCCCAGTCGTAAATGGAGTTGAATCCCATGCAGTTTTTGTTCCTACGAGGATGAGTTGTTTTCTGGTAAGGAAAGTCACTATTGTGCTCAAATTGCCATACACAGTGCAAACAACACTCATGTCTGTTCCCAGCAAGTACAGTGTATTGGACTGAAGAGCAGCTACTGCTCTTGTCAGTTTCCTAAGCAGAGTTGAACTAGATATGGCCTGTGTGTGTAGGAAGCACAGTTCTTTTTTCTGAGCAAGCTCACTCTTTGGACACCGTACGAAACACAGTAGAGTAGAAGAGTACTCTTTTCTCAAAAGGAGAGTGTGTTTCTTGTAAGGCGAGCGAGCGTTTGTTTTCCAGTCCTAAATTGAGTTGAATCACATGCAGTTTTTGTTCCTACGAGGATGAGTTGTTTTCTGGTAAGGAAAGTCACTATTGTGCTCCCTTTGCCATACATAGTGCAAATAGCACTCTCGTCTGTTCCTAGCAAGTACACTTTTTGGACTGAAGAGGAGCTATTGTTCTTGTCAGTTTCCTAAGCAGAGTTGAACTAGATATGGCCCCTGTGTGTTGGAAGCAGAGTTCTTTTGTTCTGAGCAAGCTGTTCTTCTGGCACTATAGGAAACACAGTAGAGTAGAAGAGTGCTCTTTACTCAAAAGCAGAGTGTGTTTCTTGTAAGGAGAGCTAGCGTTTGTTTCCCAATCCTAAATGGAGTTGAATCACATGCAGTTTTTGGTCCGACGAGCAAGAGTTGTTTTCTGGTAAGGAAAGTCAATATTGAGTCAATATTGTGCTCTCATTGCATTACACAGTGCACATAGCACTCGCTTCTGTTCCCAGCAAGTACAGTGTATTGGACTGAAGAGGAGCTACTGTTCTTGTCAGTTTCCTAAGCAGAGATGAACTAGATATGGCCCCTGTGTGTAGGAAGCACAGTTCTTTTGTTCTGAGCAATCTCACTGTTCTGGCCCTATAGAAACACAGTAGAGTAGAAGAGTGCTCTTTTCTCAAAAGCAGAGTGTGTTTCTTGTAAGGTGAGCTACCGTTTGTTTTCCAGTCCTAAATGGAGTTGAATCACATGCACTTTTTTGGTCCGACAAGCAAGAGTTGTTTTCTGGTAAGGAAAGTCAATATTGCGCTCTCATTGCGATACACAGTGCAAATAGCACTCGCGTCTGTTCCCAGCAAGTACAGAGTATTGGACTGAAGAGGAGCTACTGCTCTTGTCAGTTTCCTAAGCAGAGTTGAACTAGATATGGCCTGTGTGTGTAGGAAGCACAGTTTTTTTTTCTGAGCAAGCTCACTCTTTGGACCCCATAGGAAACACAGTAGAGTAGAAGAGTACTCTTTTCTCAAAAGGAGAGTGTGTTTCTTGTAAGGCAAGCTAGCGTTTGTTTTCCAGTCCTAAATTGAGTTGAATCACATGCAGTTTTTGTTCCTACGAGGATGAGTTGTTTTCTGGTAAGGAAAGTCACTATTGTGCTCCCTTTGCCATACATAGTGCAAATAGCACTCTCGTCTGTTCCTAGCATGTACACTTTTTGTCCTGAAGAGGAGCTATTGTTCTTGTCAGTTTCCTAAGCAGAGTTGAACTAGATATGGCCCCTGTGTGTTGGAAGCAGAGTTCTTTTGTTCTGAGCAAGCTAACTGTTCTTCTGGCACTAAAGGAAACACAGTAGAGTAGAAGAGTGCTCTTTTCTCAAAAGCAGAGTGTGTTTCTAGTAAGGAGAGCTAGCGTTTGTTTCCCAGTCCTAAATGGAGTTGAATCACATGCAGTTTTTGGTCCGACGAGCAAGAGTTGTTTTCTGGTAAGGAAAGTCAATATTGTGCTCTCATTGCGATACACAGTGCACATAGCAATCGCGTCTGTTCCCAGCAAGTACAGTGTATTGGACTGAAGAGGATCTACTGTTCTTGTCAGTTTCCTAAGCAGAGTTGAACTAGATATGGCCCCTGTGTGTAGGAAGCACAGTTCTTTTGTTCTGAGCAATCTCACTGTTCAGGCCCTATAGGAAACACAGTAGAGTAGAAGAGTGCTCTTTTCTCAAAAGCAGAGTGTGTTTCATGTAAGGAGAGCTAGCATTTGTTTCCCAGTCCTAAATGGAGTTGAATCACATGCAGTTTCTGGACCTATGAGGAAGAATTGTTTTCTGGTAAGAAGAGTCACTATTGCGCGCCCATTGCCATACACAGTGCAAATAGCACTCATGTCTGTTCCGAGCAAGTACAGTGTATTGGACTGAAGAGGAGCTACTGTTCTTGTCAGTTTCCTAAGCAGAGTTGAACTAGATATGGCCCCTGTGTGTAGGAAGCACCGTTCTTTTGTTCTCAGCAAGCTCACTGTTCTGGCCCTCTAGGAAACAAAGTTGAGTAGAAGAGTGCTCTTTTCTCAAAACCAGAGTGTGTTTCTTGTAAGGCGAGCTAGCGTTTGTTTCCCAGTCCTAAATGGAGTTGAATCACATGCAGTTTCTGGTCCTACAAGCAAGAGTTTTTTCTGGTAAGAAGAGTCACTATTGTGCTCCCATTGCCAAACAAAGTGCAAATAGCACTCGCATCTGTTCCCAGCAAGTATAGTGTATTTGACTGAAGAGGAGCTACTGTTCTTGTCAGTTTCCTAAGCAGAGTTGAACTAGATATGGCCCGTGTGTGTAAGAAGCACAGTTCTTTTGTTCTGAGCAAGCTCATTGTTCCAAGCCCATAGGAAACACAGTAGAGTAGATGAGTGCTCTTTTCTCAAAAGCAGAGTGTGTTTCTTGTAAGGCGAGCTAGCATTTGTTTCCCAGTCCTAAATGGAGTTGAATCACATGCAGTTTCTGGACCTACAAGCAAGAGTTGTTTGCTGGTAAGAAGAGTCACTATTTTGCTCCCATTGTCATACACAGGGCAAATAGCACTGGCGTCTGTTCCCAGCATGTACAGTGTATTGGACTGAAGAGGATCTACCTTTCTTGTCAGTTTCCTAAGCACAATTGAACTAGATATGGCCCGTGTGTGTAGGAATCACAGTTCTTTTGTTCTGAACAAGCTCACTGTTCTGGCCCTATAGGAAACACAGTAGAGTAAATGAGTGCTCTTTTCTCAGAAACAGAGTTTGTTTCATGTAAGGCAAGCTAGCGTTTGTTTCCAAGTCCTAAATGGAGTTGAATCCCATGCAGTTTCTGGTCCTATGAGGAAGAATTGTTTTCTGGTAAGAAGAGTCACTATTGTGCTCCCATTGCGATACACAGTGCAAATAGCACGCCCGTCTGTTCCCAGCAAGTACAGTGTATTGGACTGAAGAGGAGCTACTGTTCTTGTCAGTTTCCTAAGCAGAGTTGAACTAGATATGGCCCGTGTGTGTAGGAAGCACAGTTCTTTTGTTCTGAGCAAGCTCACTGTTTGGGCCCCATAGGAAACACAGTAGAGTAGAAGAGTGCTCTTTTCTCAAAAGGAGAGTGTGTTTCCTGTAAGGCGAGCTAGCGTTTATTTTCCAGTCCTAAATTGAGTTGAATCACATGCAGTTTCTGGTCCTATGAGCAAGAGTTGTTTTCTGGTAAGGAAAGTCACTATTGCGCTCCCATTGCAATACACAGTGCAAATAGCACTCGCGTCTGTTCCCAGCAAGTACAGTGTATTGGACTGAAGAGGAGCTACTGTACATGTCAGTATCCTAACCAGAGTTGAACTAGATATGACCTGTGTATGTAGGAAGCACAGTTCTTTTGTTCTGAGCAATCTCACTGTTCTGGCCCTATAGAAACACAGTAGAGTAGAAGAGTGCTCTTTTCTCAAAAGCAGAGTGTGTTTCTTGTAAGGTGAGCTACCGTTTGTTTCTCAGTCCTAAATGGAGTTGAATCACATGCAGTTTTTGGTCCGACGAGCAAGAGTTGTTTTCTGGTAAGGAAAGTCAATATTGCGCTCTCATTGCGATACACAGTGCAAATAGCACTAGCGTCTGTTCCCAGCAAGTACAGTGTATTGGACTGAAGAAGAGCTACTGCTCTTGTCAGTTTCCTAAGCAGAGTTGAACTAGATATGGCCCGTGTGTGTAGGAAGCACAGTTCTTTTTTCTGAGCAAGCTCACTCTTTGGACCCCATAGGAAACACAGTAGAGTAGAAGAGTACTCTTTTCTCAAAAGGAGAGTGTGTTTCTTGTAAGGCGAGCTAGCTTTTGTTTTCCAGTCCTAAATTGAGTTGAATCACATGCAGTTTTTGGTCCTACGAGGATGAGTTGTTTTCTGGTAAGGAAAGTCACTATTGTGCTCCCTTTGCCATACATAGTGCAAATAGCACTCTCGTCTGTTCCTAGCAAGTACACTTTTTGGACTGAAGAGGAGCTATTGTTCTTGTCAGTTTCCTAAGCAGAGTTGAACTAGATATGGCCCCTGTGTGTTGGAAGCAGAGTTCTTTTGTTCTGAGCAAGCTAACTGTTCTTCTGGCACTATAGGAAACACAGTAGAGTAGAAGAGTGCTATTTTCTCAAAAGCAGAGTGTGTTTCTTGTAAGGAGAGCTAGCGTTTGTTTCCCAGTCCTAAATGGAGGTGAATCACTTGCAGTTTTTGGTCCGACGAGCAAGAGTTGTTTTCTGGTAAGGAAAGTCAATATTGTGCTCTCATTGCGATACACAGTGCACATAGCATTCGCTTCTGTTCCCAGCAAGTTCAGTGTATTGGACTGAAGAGGATCTACTGTTCTTGTCAGTTTCCTAAGCAGAGTTGAACTAGATATGGCCCCTGTGTGTAGGAAGCACAGTTCTTTTGTTCTGAGCAATCTCACTGTTCAGGCCCTATAGGAAACACAGTAGAGTAGATGAGTGCTCTTTTCTCAAAAGCAGAGTGTGTTTCATGTAAGGAGAGCTAGCATTTGTTTCCCAGTCCTAAATGGAGTTGAATCACATGCAGTTTCTGGACCTATGAGGAAGAATTGTTTTCTGGTAAGAAGAGTCACTATTGCGCGCCCATTGCCATACACAGTGCAAATAGCACTCATGTCTGTTCCGAGCAAGTACAGTGTATTGGACTGAAGAGGAGCTACTGTTCTTGTCAGTTTCCTAAGCAGAGTTGAACTAGATATGGCCCCTGTGTGTAGGAAGCACCGTTCTTTTGTTCTCAGCAAGCTCACTGTTCTGGCCCTATAGAAAAGAAAGTTGAGTAGAAGAGTGCTCTTTTCTCAAAACCAGAGTGTGTTTCTTGTAAGGCGAGCTAGCGTTTCTTTCCCAGTCCTAAATGGAGTTGAATCACATGCAGTTTCTGGTCCTAAAAGCAAGAGTTTTTTTCTGGTAAGAAGAGTCACTATTGTGCTCCTATTGCCAAACAAAGTGCAAATAGCACTCGCATCTGTTCCCAGCAAGTATAGTGTATTTGACTGAAGAGGAGCTACTGTTCTTGTCAGTTTCCTAAGCAGAGTTGAACTAGATATGGCCCGTGTGTGTGAGAAGCACAGTTCTTTTGTTCTGAGCAAGCTCATTGTTCCGACCCCATAGGAAACACAGTAGAGTAGATGAGTGCTCTTTTCTCAAAAGCAGAGTGTGTTTCTTGTAAGGCGAGCTAGCGTTTGTTTCCCAGTCCTAAATGGAGTTGAATCACATGCAGTTTCTGGTCCTACAAGCAAGAGTTGTTTGCTGGTAAGAAGAGTCACTATTTTGCTCCCATTGTCATACACAGGGCAAATAGCACTGGCGTCTGTTCCCAGCATGTACAGTGTATTGGACTGAAGAGGATCTACCTTTCATGTCAGTTTCCTAAGCACAATTGAACTAGATATGGCCCGTGTGTGTAGGAATCACAGTTTTTTTGTTCTGAGCAAGCTCACTGTTCTGGCCCTATAGGAAACACAGTAGAGTAAATGAGTGCTCTTTTCTCAGAAACAGAGTTTGTTTCATGTAAGGCGAGCTAGCGTTTGTTTCCCAGTCCTAAATGGAGTTGAATCCCATGCAGTTTCTGGCCCTATGAGGAAGAATTGTTTTCTGGTAAGAAGAGTCACTATTGTGCTCCCATTGCGATACACAGTGCAAATAGCACTCGCGTCTGTTCCCAGCAAGTACAGTGTATTGGAATGAAGAGGAGCTACTGCTCTTGTCAGTTGCCTAATCAGAGTAGAACTAGATATGGCCCGTGTGTGTAGGATGCACAGTTCTTTTGTTCTGAGAAAGCTCTCTGTTTGGACCACATAGGAAACACAGTAGAGTAGAAGAATGCTCTTTTCTCAAAAGCAGACTGTGTTTCTTGTATGGCGAGATAGCGTTTGTTTTCCAGTTCTAAATTGAGTTGAATCACATGCAGTTTTTGGTCCTACGAGCAAGAGTTGTTTTCTCTTAAGGAAAGTCACTATTGTGCTCCCATTGCCATACAGAGTGCAAATAGCACTCCCGTCTGTTCCCAGCAAGTACAGTGTATTGGACTTAAGAGGAGCTACTGTTCTTGTCAGTTTCCTAAGCAGAGTTGAACTTGATATGGCCCCTGTGTGTTGGAAGTACAGTTCTTTTGTTCTGAGCAAGCTCACTGTTTGGAACCTATAGGAAACACAGTAGAGTAGAAGAGTGCTCTTCTCAAAAGCAGAGTGTGTTTCTTGTAAGGTGAGCTACCGTTTGTTTCCCAGTCTTAAATAGAGTTTAGTCACATGCAGTTTCTGGTCCTATGAGCAAGAGTTGTTTTCTGATAAGAAGAGTCAATGTTGCGCTCCCATTGCCATACACAGTGCAAATAGCACTCGCGTCTGTTCCCAGCAAGTACAGTGTATTGGACTGAAGAGGAGCTACTGTTCTTGTCAGTTTCCTAAGCAGAGTTGAACTGGATATGGCCCGTGTGTGTAGGAAGCACAGTTCTTTTGTTCTGAGCATGCTCACTGTTCAGACCCCATAGGAAACACAGCAGAGTAGAAGCGTGCTCTTTTCTCAAAAGCAGAGTGTGTTTCTTGTCAGGCGAGCTAGCGTTTGTATCCCAGTCCTGAATGGAGTTGAATCACATGCTTTATTTGGTCCTACGAGCAAAAGTTGTTTTCTGGTAAGGAAAGTCAATATTGTGCTCTCATTGCCATACACAGTGCAAATACCACTCACGTCTGTTCCCAGGAAGTACAGTGTATTGGACTGAAGAGGAGCGACTGTTCTTGTCAGTTTCCTAAGCAGAGTTGAACTAGATATGGCCCCTGTGTGTAGGAATCACAGTTCTTTTGTTCTGAGCAAGCTCACTGTTCTGGCCCTATGGGAAACACAGTAGAGTAGAAGAGTGCTCTTTTCTCAAAAGCAGAGTGTGTTTCTTGTAAGGCGAGCTAGCGTTTGTTTCCCAGTCCTAAATGGAGTTGAATCACATGCAGTATCTGGTGATACAAGCAAGAGTTGTGTTCTGGTAAAAAGAGTCACTATTGCCTTCCCATTGTCATACACAGGGCAAATAGCACTGTCGTCGAGTTCGCAGCATGTACAGTGTATTGGACTGAAGAGGATCTACTGTTCTTGTCAGTTTCCTAAGCAGAATTGAACTAGATATTTCCGTGTGTGTAGGAAGCACAGTTGTTTTGTTCTGAGTCCGCTGACTGTTCTGGCCCTATAGGAAACACAGTAGAGTAGAACAGTGCTCTTTTCTCAAAAGCAGAGTGGGTTTCTTGTAAGGTGACCTAGTGTTTGTTTCCCAGTCCTAAATGGAGTTGAGTCACATGCAGTTTCTGATCGTATGAGCAAGAGTTGTTTTCTGGTAAGAAGAGTCACTATTGAGCTCCCATTGCCATACACAGTGTAAATAGCACTCGCGTCTGTTCCCAGCAAGTACAGAGTATTGGACTGAAGAGGAGCTACTGTTCTTGTCAGTTTCCTAAGCAGAGATGAACTAGATATGGCCAGTATGCATAGGAAGCACAGTTCTTTAGTTCTGAGCAAGCTCACTGTTCTGGCCCTACAGGAAACACAGTAGAGTAGAAGAGTGCTCTTTTGTCAAAAGCAGAGTGTGTTTCTTGTAAGGCGAGCTAGTGTTTGTTCCCCAGACCTAAATGGAGTTGAATCACATGCAGTTTCTATTCCTACTAGCAAGAGATGTTTTCTGGAAAGAAGAGTCACTATTGCGCTCCCATTGCCATACACAATGCAAATTGCACTCGCGTCTGTTCCCAGCAAGTACAGTGTATTGGACTGAAGAGGAGCTACTGTTCTTGTCGGTTTCCTAAGCAGAGTTGAACTAGATATGGCCCGTGTGTGTAGGAAGCACAGTTCTTTTGTTCTGAACAAGCTCACTGTTCTGGCACTATAGGAAACACAGTAGTGTAGAAGAGTGCTCTTTTTTCAAAAGCAGAGTGTATTTCTTGTAATGCGAGCTTGTTTTGTTTCCCAGTCAGAAATGGAGTGGAATCCCATGCAGTTTCTGGTCCTACCAGCAAGAGTTGTTTTCTGGTAAGGAAAGTCACTATTGCACTCCCATTGCCATACACAGTACAAAAGGACTCGCGTCTGTTCCCAGCAAGTACAGTGTATTGGACTGAAGAGGAGCTACTGTTCTTGTCAGTTTCCTAAGCAGAGTTGAACTAGATATGGCCCATGTGTGTAGGAAGCACAGTTCCTTTGTTCTGAGCAAGCTCACTGTTCGGACCCCATAGGAAACACGGTAGAGTAGAAGAGTGCTCTTTTCTCAAAAGCAGAGTTTGTTTCTTGTAAGGCGAGCTAGCGATTGTTTCCCAGTCCTAAATGGAGTTGAATCACATGCTGTTTTCGGTCCTATGAGCAAGAGTTGTTTTCTGGTAAGGAAAGTCACTATTGTGCTCCCATTGCCATACACAGTGCAAATAGCACTCGCGTCCGTTCCCAGCAAGTACAGTGTATTGGACTGAAGAGTAGCTTCTGTTCTTGTCAGTTTCCTAGGCAGAGTTGAACTAGATATGTCCGTGTGTGTAGGAAGCACAGTTCTTTTGTTCTGAGCAATCTCACTGTTCGGACCCCATAGGAAACACAATAGAGTAGAAGGGTGCTCTTTTCTAAAAAGTAGAGTATGTTTCTTGTAAGGCGAGCTAGCATTTGTTTCCCAGTCCTAAATGGAGTTGAATCACATGCAGTTTTTGGTCCTACATGTAAGAGCTGTTTTCTAGTAAGAAAGTCACTATTGCACTCCCATTGCCATAGACAGTACAAATAGCATTCACGTCTGTTCCCAGCAAGTACAGTGCATTGGACTGAAGAGGAGCTACTACTCTTGTCAGTTTCCTAAGCAGAGTTGAACTAGATATGGCCTCTGTGTGTAGGAAGCAGAGTTCTTTTGTTCTAAGCAAGCTCACTGTTCTGGCCCTTTAGGAAACACAGTAGAGTAGAAGAGTGCTCTTTTCTCAAAAGCAGAGTGTGTTTCATGTAAGGCGAGCTAGCATTTGTTTCCCAGTCCTAAATGGAGTTGAATCCCATGCAGTATCTCGTCCTATGATGAAGAATTGTTTTCTGGTAAGAAGATTCACTATTGTGCTCCCATTGCCATACACAGTGCAAATAGGACTCACGTCTGTTCCCAGCAATTACAGTGTATTGGACTGAAGAGGAGCTACTCTTCTTGTAAATTTCCTAAGCAGAGTTGAACTAGATATGGCCCGTTTGTGTAGGAAGCACAGTTCTTTTGTTCTGAGCAAGCTCACTGTTTGGACCCCATAGGAAACACAGTAGAGTAGAAGAGTGCTCTTTTCTCAAAAGCAGAGTGTGTTTCTTGTAAGGCGAGCTAGCGTTTGTTCTCCAGTCCTAAATTGAGTTGAATCCCATGCAGTTTTTGGTCCTATGAGCAAGAGTTGTTTTCTGGTAAGAAGAGTCACTATTGCGCTCCCATTGCCATACACAGTGCAAATAGCACTCATGTCTGTTTTGAGCAAGTACAGTGTATTGGACTGAAGAGGAGCTACTGTTCTAGTCATTTTCCTAAGCAGAGTTGAACTAGATATGGCCCCTGTGTGTAGGAAGCACAGAACTTTTGCTCTGAGCAAGCTCACTGTTCTGGCCCTATAGGAAACACAGTAGAGTAGAAGAGTGCTCTTTTCTCACAAGCAGAGTGTGTTTCATGTAAGGAAAGCTAGCATTTGTTTCCCAGTCCTAAATGGAGTTGAATCACATGCAGTTTTTGGTCCTATGAGCAAGAGTTGTTTTCTGGTAAGGAAAATCACTATTGCGCTCCCATTGCCATACACAGTGCAAATAGCACTCACATCTGTTCCTAGCAAGTACAGTTCTTGGACTGAAGAGGAGCTACTGATCTTGTCAGTTTCCTAAACAGAGTTGAACTAGATATGGCCCCTGTGTGTTGGAAGCACAGTTCTTTTGTTCTGAGCAAGCTCACTGTTCAGAAACCATAGGAAACACAGTAGAATAGAAGAGTACTCTTTTCTCAAAAGCAGAGTGTGTTTCTTGTAAGGCGAGCTAGCGTTTGTTTCCCAGTTCTAAATGGAGTTGAATCTCATGCAGTTTTTGGTCCTATGAGCAAGAGTTGTTTTCTGGTAAGGAAAGTCACTATTGCGCTCCCATTGCCATACACAGTGCAAATAGCACTCGCGTCTGTTACCAGCAAGTACAGTGTATTGGACTGAAGAGGAGCTGCTGTACTTGTCAGTATCCTAAGCATAGTTGAACTATATATGACCTGTGTATGTAGGAAGCACCGTTCTTTTGTTCTTAGCAATCACACTGTTCTGGCCCTATAGAAACACAGTAGAGTAGAAGAGTGCTCTTTTCTCAAAAGCAGAGTGTGTTTCTTGTAAGGTGAGCTACCGTTTGTTTTGCAGTCCTAAATGGAGTTGAATCACATGCAGTTTTTGGTCCTACGAGCAAGAGTTGTTTTCTGGTAAGGAAAGTCAATATTGCACTCTCATTGCCATACACAGTGCAAATAGCACTCGCGTCTGTTCCCAGCAAGTACAGTGTATTGGACTGAAGAGGAGCTACTGTTCTTGTCAGTTTCCTAAGCAGAGTTGAACTAGATATGGCCCCTGTGTGTAAGAAGCCAGTTCTTTTGTTCTGAGCAAGCTCACTGTTCTGGCCCTATAGGTAACACAGTAGAGTAGAAGAGTGCTCTTTTCTCAAAAGCAGAGTGTGTTTCATGTAAGGCGAGCTAGCATTTGTTTCCCAGTCCTAAATGGAGTTGAATCACATGCAGTTTCTGGTCCTATGAGGAAGAATTGTTTTCTGGTAAGAAGAGTCACTATTGTGCTTCCATTGGGATACACAGTGCAAATAGCACTCCCGTCTGTTCCCAGCAAATACAGTGTATTGGACTGAAGAGGAGCTACTGTTCTTGTCAGTTTCCTAAGCAGAGTTTAACTAGATATGGCCCCTGTGTGTAAGAAGCCAGTTCTTTTGTTCTGAGCAAGCTCACTGTTCTGGCCCTATAGGTAACACAGTAGAGTAGAAGAGTGCTCTTTTTTCAAAAGCAGAGTGTGTTTCATGTAAGGCGAGCTAGCATTTGTTTCCCAGTCCTAAATGGAGTTGAATCACATGCAGTTTCTGGTCCTAAGAGCAAGAGATATTTTCTGGTAAGAAGAGTCACTATTGCGCTCCCAGTGCCATACACAGTAAAAATAGCACTCGCGTCTGTTCCCAGCAAGTACAGTGTATTGGACTGAAGAAGAGCTACTGTTCTTGTCAGTTCGCTAAGCAGAGTTGAACTAGATATGGCCCGTGTGTGTAGGAAGCACAGTTCTTTTGTTCTGAGCAAGCTCACTGTTTGCACCCCATAGGAAACACAGTAGAGTAGAAGAGTGCTCTTTTCTCAAAAGCAGAGTGTGTTTCTTGTAAGGCGAGCTAGCGTTTGTTTTCCAGTCCTAAATTGAGTTGAATCACATGCAGTTTTTGGTCTACGAGCAAGAGTTGTTTTCTGGTAAGGAAAGTCAATATTGTGCTCTCATTGCCATACACAGTACAAATAACACTCGCATCTCTTCGCAGCAAGAACAGTGTATTGGACAGAAGAGCAGCTACTGTTCTTGTCAGTTTCCTAAGCAGAGTTGAACTAGATATGGCCCCTGTGTGTAGGAAGCACAGTTCTTTCGTTCTGAGCAAGCTCACTGTTCAGACCCCATAGGAAACACAGCAGAGTAGAAGAGTGCTCTTTTCTCAAAAGCAGAGTGTGTTTCTCGAAAGGCGAGCTAGCGTTTGTATCCCAGTCCTGAATGGAGTTGAATCACATGCAGTATTTGGTCTTAGGAGCAAAAGTTGTTTTCTGGTAAGGAAAGTCACTATTGTGCTCCCATTGCCATACACAGTGCAAATAGCACTCTCGTTTGTTCCTAGCAAGTACACTTTTTGGACTGAAGAGGAGCTATTATTCTTGTCAGTTTCCTAAGCAGAGTTGAACTAGATATGGCCCCTGTGTGCTGGAAGCAGAGTTCTTTTGTTCTGAGCAAGCTAACTGTTCTTCTGGCACTATAGGAAACACAGTAGAGTAGAAGAGTGCTCTTTTCTCAAAAGTAGAGTGTGTTTCTTATAAGGAGAGCTAGCGTTTGTTTCCCAGTCCTAAATGGAGTTTAATCACATGCAGTTTTTGGTCCGACGAGCAAGAGTTGTTTTCTGGTAAGGAAAGTCAATATTGTGCTCTCATTGAGATACACAGTGAAAATAGCACTCGCGTCTGTTCCCAGCAAGTACAGTGTATTGGACTGAAGAGGATCTACAGTTCTTGTCAGTTTCCTAAGCAGAGTTGAACTAGATATGGCTCCTGTGTTTTCTGGTAAGAAGAGTCACTATTGCGCGCCCATTGCCATACACAGTGCAAATAGCACTCATGTCTGTTCCGAGCAAGTACAGTGTATTGGACTGAAGAGGAGCTACTGTTCTTGTCAGTTTCCTAAGCAGAGTTGAACTAGATATGGCCCCTGTGTGTTGGAAGCAGAGTTCTTTTGTTCTGAGCAAGCTGTTCTTCTGGCACTATAGGAAACACAGTAGAGTAGAAGAGTGCTCTTTTCTCAAAAGCAGAGTGTGTTTCTTGTAAGGAGAGCTAGCGTTTGTTTCCCAATCCTAAATGGAGTTGAATCACATGCAGTTTTTGGTCCGACGAGCAAGAGTTGTTTTCTGGTAAGGAAAGTCAATATTGAGTCAATATTGTGCTCTCATTGCATTACACAATGCACATAGCACTCGCTTCTGTTCCCAGCAAGTACAGTGTATTGGACTGAAGAGGAGCTACTGTTCTTGTCAGTTTCCTAAGCAGAGATGAACTAGATATGGCCCCTGTGTGTAGGAAGCACAGTTCTTTTGTTCTGAGCAATCTCACTGTTCTGGCCCTATAGAAACACAGTAGAGTAGAAGAGTGCTCTTTTCTCAAAAGCAGAGTGTGTTTCTTGTAAGGTGAGCTACCGTTTGTTTTCCAGTCCTAAATGGAGTTGAATCACATGCACTTTTTTGGTCCGACAAGCAAGAGTTGTTTTCTGGTAAGGAAAGTCAATATTGCGCTCTCATTGCGATACACAGTGCAAATAGCACTCGCGTCTGTTCCCAGCAAGTACAGAGTATTGGACTGAAGAGGAGCTACTGCTCTTGTCAGTTTCCTAAGCAGAGTTGAACTAGATATGGCCCCTGTGTGTTGGAAGCAGAGTTCTTTTGTTCTGAGCAAGCTAACTGTTCTTCTGGCACTATAGGAAACACAGTAGAGTAGAAGAGTGCTCTTTTCTCAAAAGCAGAGTGTGTTTCTAGTAAGGAGAGCTAGCGTTTGTTTCCCAGTCCTAAATGGAGTTGAATCACATGCAGTTTTTGGTCCGATGAGCAAGAGTTGTTTTCTGGTAAGGAAAGTCAATATTGTGCTCTCATTGCGATACACAGTGCACATAGCAATCGCGTCTGTTCCCAGCAAGTACAGTGTATTGGACTGAAGAGGATCTACTGTTCTTGTCAGTTTCCTAAGCAGAGTTGAACTAGATATGGCCCCTGTGTGTAGGAAGCACAGTTCTTTTGTTCTGAGCAATCTCACTGTTCAGGCCCTATAGGAAACACAGTAGAGTAGAAGAGTGCTCTTTTCTCAAAAGCAGAGTGTGTTTCATGTAAGGAGAGCTAGCATTTGTTTCCCAGTCCTAAATGGAGTTGAATCACATGCAGTTTCTGGACCTATGAGGAAGAATTGTTTTCTGGTAAGAAGAGTCACTATTGCCATACACAGTGCAAATAGCACTCATGTCTGTTCCGAGCAAGTACAGTGTATTGGACTGAAGAGGAGCTACTGTTCTTGTCAGTTTCCTAAGCAGAGTTGAACTAGATATGGCCCCTGTGTGTAGGAAGCACCGTTCTTTTGTTCTCAGCAAGCTCACTGTTCTGGCCCTCTAGGAAACAAAGTTGAGTAGAAGAGTGCTCTTTTCTCAAAACCAGAGTGTGTTTCTTGTAAGGCGAGCTAGCGTTTGTTTCCCAGTCCTAAATGGAGTTGAATCACATGCAGTTTCTGGTCCTACAAGCAAGAGTTTTTTCTGGTAAGAAGAGTCACTATTGTGCTCCCATTGCCAAACAAAGTGCAAATAGCACTCGCATCTGTTCCCAGCAAGTATAGTGTATTTGACTGAAGAGGAGCTACTGTTCTTGTCAGTTTCCTAAGCAGAGTTGAACTAGATATGGCCCGTGTGTGTAAGAAGCACAGTTCTTTTGTTCTGAGCAAGCTCATTGTTCCAAGCCCATAGGAAACACAGTAGAGTAGATGAGTGCTCTTTTCTCAAAAGCAGAGTGTGTTTCTTGTAAGGCGAGCTAGCATTTGTTTCCCAGTCCTAAATGGAGTTGAATCACATGCAGTTTCTGGACCTACAAGCAAGAGTTGTTTGCTGGTAAGAAGAGTCACTATTTTGCTCCCATTGTCATACACAGGGCAAATAGCACTGGCGTCTGTTCCCAGCATGTACAGTGTATTGGACTGAAGAGGATCTACCTTTCTTGTCAGTTTCCTAAGCACAATTGAACTAGATATGGCCCGTGTGTGTAGGAATCACAGTTCTTTTGTTCTGAACAAGCTCACTGTTCTGGCCCTATAGGAAACACAGTAGAGTAAATGAGTGCTCTTTTCTCAGAAACAGAGTTTGTTTCATGTAAGGCAAGCTAGCGTTTGTTTCCAAGTCCTAAATGGAGTTGAATCCCATGCAGTTTCTGGTCCTATGAGGAAGAATTGTTTTCTGGTAAGAAGAGTCACTATTGTGCTCCCATTGCGATACACAGTGCAAATAGCACGCCCGTCTGTTCCCAGCAAGTACAGTGTATTGGACTGAAGAGGAGCTACTGTTCTTCTCAGTTTCCTAAGCAGAGTTGAACTAGATATGGCCCGTGTGTGTAGGAAGCACAGTTCTTTTGTTCTGAGCAAGCTCACTGTTTGGGCCCCATAGGAAACACAGTAGAGTAGAAGAGTGCTCTTTTCTCAAAAGGAGAGTGTGTTTCCTGTAAGGCGAGCTAGCGTTTATTTTCCAGTCCTAAATTGAGTTGAATCACATGCAGTTTCTGGTCCTATGAGCAAGAGTTGTTTTCTGGTAAGGAAAGTCACTATTGCGCTCCCATTGCAATACACAGTGCAAATAGCACTCGCGTCTGTTCCCAGCAAGTACAGTGTATTGGACTGAAGAGGAGCTACTGTACATGTCAGTATCCTAACCAGAGTTGAACTAGATATGACCTGTGTATGTAGGAAGCACAGTTCTTTTGTTCTGAGCAATCTCACTGTTCTGGCCCTATAGAAACACAGTAGAGTAGAAGAGTGCTCTTTTCTCAAAAGCAGAGTGTGTTTCTTGTAAGGTGAGCTACCGTTTGTTTCTCAGTCCTAAATGGAGTTGAATCACATGCAGTTTTTGGTCCGACGAGCAAGAGTTGTTTTCTGGTAAGGAAAGTCAATATTGCGCTCTCATTGCGATACACAGTGCAAATAGCACTCGCGTCTGTTCCCAGCAAGTACAGTGTATTGGACTGAAGAAGAGCTACTGCTCTTGTCAGTTTCCTAAGCAGAGTTGAACTAGATATGGCCCGTGTGTGTAGGAAGCACAGTTCTTTTTTCTGAGCAAGCTCACTCTTTGGACCCCATAGGAAACACAGTAGAGTAGAAGAGTACTCTTTTCTCAAAAGGAGAGTGTGTTTCTTGTAAGGCGAGCTAGCTTTTGTTTTCCAGTCCTAAATTGAGTTGAATCACATGCAGTTTTTGGTCCTACGAGGATGAGTTGTTTTCTGGTAAGGAAAGTCACTATTGTGCTCCCTTTGCCATACATAGTGCAAATAGCACTCTCGTCTGTTCCTAGCAAGTACACTTTTTGGACTGAAGAGGAGCTATTGTTCTTGTCAGTTTCCTAAGCAGAGTTGAACTAGATATGGCCCCTGTGTGTTGGAAGCAGAGTTCTTTTGTTCTGAGCAAGCTAACTGTTCTTCTGGCACTATAGGAAACACAGTAGAGTAGAAGAGTGCTATTTTCTCAAAAGCAGAGTGTGTTTCTTGTAAGGAGAGCTAGCGTTTGTTTCCCAGTCCTAAATGGAGGTGAATCACTTGCAGTTTTTGGTCCGACGAGCAAGAGTTGTTTTCTGGTAAGGAAAGTCAATATTGTGCTCTCATTGCGATACACAGTGCACATAGCATTCGCTTCTGTTCCCAGCAAGTTCAGTGTATTGGACTGAAGAGGATCTACTGTTCTTGTCAGTTTCCTAAGCAGAGTTGAACTAGATATGGCCCCTGTGTGTAGGAAGCACAGTTCTTTTGTTCTGAGCAATCTCACTGTTCAGGCCCTATAGGAAACACAGTAGAGTAGATGAGTGCTCTTTTCTCAAAAGCAGAGTGTGTTTCATGTAAGGAGAGCTAGCATTTGTTTCCCAGTCCTAAATGGAGTTGAATCACATGCAGTTTCTGGACCTATGAGGAAGAATTGTTTTCTGGTAAGAAGAGTCACTATTGCGCGCCCATTGCCATACACAGTGCAAATAGCACTCATGTCTGTTCCGAGCAAGTACAGTGTATTGGACTGAAGAGGAGCTACTGTTCTTGTCAGTTTCCTAAGCAGAGTTGAACTAGATATGGCCCCTGTGTGTAGGAAGCACCGTTCTTTTGTTCTCAGCAAGCTCACTGTTCTGGCCCTATAGAAAAGAAAGTTGAGTAGAAGAGTGCTCTTTTCTCAAAACCAGAGTGTGTTTCTTGTAAGGCGAGCTAGCGTTTCTTTCCCAGTCCTAAATGGAGTTGAATCACATGCAGTTTCTGGTCCTAAAAGCAAGAGTTTTTTTCTGGTAAGAAGAGTCACTATTGTGCTCCTATTGCCAAACAAAGTGCAAATAGCACTCGCATCTGTTCCCAGCAAGTATAGTGTATTTGACTGAAGAGGAGCTACTGTTCTTGTCAGTTTCCTAAGCAGAGTTGAACTAGATATGGCCCGTGTGTGTGAGAAGCACAGTTCTTTTGTTCTGAGCAAGCTCATTGTTCCGACCCCATAGGAAACACAGTAGAGTAGATGAGTGCTCTTTTCTCAAAAGCAGAGTGTGTTTCTTGTAAGGCGAGCTAGCGTTTGTTTCCCAGTCCTAAATGGAGTTGAATCACATGCAGTTTCTGGTCCTACAAGCAAGAGTTGTTTGCTGGTAAGAAGAGTCACTATTTTGCTCCCATTGTCATACACAGGGCAAAGAGCACTGGCGTCTGTTCCCAGCATGTACAGTGTATTGGACTGAAGAGGATCTACCTTTCATGTCAGTTTCCTAAGCACAATTGAACTAGATATGGCCCGTGTGTGTAGGAATCACAGTTTTTTTGTTCTGAGCAAGCTCACTGTTCTGGCCCTATAGGAAACACAGTAGAGTAAATGAGTGCTCTTTTCTCAGAAACAGAGTTTGTTTCATGTAAGGCGAGCTAGCGTTTGTTTCCCAGTCCTAAATGGAGTTGAATCCCATGCAGTTTCTGGCCCTATGAGGAAGAATTGTTTTCTGGTAAGAAGAGTCACTATTGTGCTCCCATTGCGATACACAGTGCAAATAGCACTCGCGTCTGTTCCCAGCAAGTACAGTGTATTGGAATGAAGAGGAGCTACTGCTCTTGTCAGTTGCCTAATCAGAGTAGAACTAGATATGGCCCGTGTGTGTAGGATGCACAGTTCTTTTGTTCTGAGAAAGCTCTCTGTTTGGACCACATAGGAAACACAGTAGAGTAGAAGAATGCTCTTTTCTCAAAAGCAGACTGTGTTTCTTGTATGGCGAGATAGCGTTTGTTTTCCAGTTCTAAATTGAGTTGAATCACATGCAGTTTTTGGTCCTACGAGCAAGAGTTGTTTTCTCTTAAGGAAAGTCACTATTGTGCTCCCATTGCCATACAGAGTGCAAATAGCACTCCCGTCTGTTCCCAGCAAGTACAGTGTATTGGACTTAAGAGGAGCTACTGTTCTTGTCAGTTTCCTAAGCAGAGTTGAACTTGATATGGCCCCTGTGTGTTGGAAGTACAGTTCTTTTGTTCTGAGCAAGCTCACTGTTTGGAACCTATAGGAAACACAGTAGAGTAGAAGAGTGCTCTTCTCAAAAGCAGAGTGTGTTTCTTGTAAGGTGAGCTACCGTTTGTTTCCCAGTCTTAAATAGAGTTTAGTCACATGCAGTTTCTGGTCCTATGAGCAAGAGTTGTTTTCTGATAAGAAGAGTCAATGTTGCGCTCCCATTGCCATACACAGTGCAAATAGCACTCGCGTCTGTTCCCAGCAAGTACAGTGTATTGGACTGAAGAGGAGCTACTGTTCTTGTCAGTTTCCTAAGCAGAGTTGAACTGGATATGGCCCGTGTGTGTAGGAAGCACAGTTCTTTTGTTCTGAGCATGCTCACTGTTCAGACCCCATAGGAAACACAGCAGAGTAGAAGCGTGCTCTTTTCTCAAAAGCAGAGTGTGTTTCTTGTCAGGCGAGCTAGCGTTTGTATCCCAGTCCTGAATGGAGTTGAATCACATGCTTTATTTGGTCCTACGAGCAAAAGTTGTTTTCTGGTAAGGAAAGTCAATATTGTGCTCTCATTGCCATACACAGTGCAAATACCACTCACGTCTGTTCCCAGGAAGTACAGTGTATTGGACTGAAGAGGAGCGACTGTTCTTGTCAGTTTCCTAAGCAGAGTTGAACTAGATATGGCCCCTGTGTGTAGGAATCACAGTTCTTTTGTTCTGAGCAAGCTCACTGTTCTGGCCCTATGGGAAACACAGTAGAGTAGAAGAGTGCTCTTTTCTCAAAAGCAGAGTGTGTTTCTTGTAAGGCGAGCTAGCGTTTGTTTCCCAGTCCTAAATGGAGTTGAATCACATGCAGTATCTGGTGATACAAGCAAGAGTTGTCTTCTGGTAAAAAGAGTCACTATTGCCTTCCCATTGTCATACACAGGGCAAATAGCACTGTCGTCGAGTTCGCAGCATGTACAGTGTATTGGACTGAAGAGGATCTACTGTTCTTGTCAGTTTCCTAAGCAGAATTGAACTAGATATTTCGGTGTGTGTAGGAAGCACAGTTGTTTTGTTCTGAGTCCGCTGACTGTTCTGGCCCTATAGGAAACACAGTAGAGTAGAACAGTGCTCTTTTCTCAAAAGCAGAGTGGGTTTCTTGTAAGGTGACCTAGTGTTTGTTTCCCAGTCCTAAATGGAGTTGAGTCACATGCAGTTTCTGATCGTATGAGCAAGAGTTGTTTTCTGGTAAGAAGAGTCACTATTGAGCTCCCATTGCCATACACAGTGTAAATAGCACTCGCGTCTGTTCCCAGCAAGTACAGAGTATTGGACTGAAGAGGAGCTACTGTTCTTGTCAGTTTCCTAAGCAGAGATGAACTAGATATGGCCAGTATGCATAGGAAGCACAGTTCTTTAGTTCTGAGCAAGCTCACTGTTCTGGCCCTACAGGAAACACAGTAGAGTAGAAGAGTGCTCTTTTGTCAAAAGCAGAGTGTGTTTCTTGTAAGGCGAGCTAGTGTTTGTTCCCCAGACCTAAATGGAGTTGAATCACATGCAGTTTCTATTCCTACTAGCAAGAGATGTTTTCTGGAAAGAAGAGTCACTATTGCGCTCCCATTGCCATACACAATGCAAATTGCACTCGCGTCTGTTCCCAGCAAGTACAGTGTATTGGACTGAAGAGGAGCTACTGTTCTTGTCGGTTTCCTAAGCAGAGTTGAACTAGATATGGTCCGTGTGTGTAGGAAGCACAGTTCTTTTGTTCTGAACAAGCTCACTGTTCTGGCACTATAGGAAACACAGTAGTGTAGAAGAGTGCTCTTTTTTCAAAAGCAGAGTGTATTTCTTGTAATGCGAGCTTGTTTTGTTTCCCAGTCAGAAATGGAGTGGAATCCCATGCAGTTTCTGGTCCTACCAGCAAGAGTTGTTTTCTGGTAAGGAAAGTCACTATTGCACTCCCATTGCCATACACAGTACAAAAGGACTCGCGTCTGTTCCCAGCAAGTACAGTGTATTGGACTGAAGAGGAGCTACTGTTCTTGTCAGTTTCCTAAGCAGAGTTGAACTAGATATGGCCCATGTGTGTAGGAAGCACAGTTCCTTTGTTCTGAGCAAGCTCACTGTTCGGACCCCATAGGAAACACGGTAGAGTAGAAGAGTGCTCTTTTCTCAAAAGCAGAGTTTGTTTCTTGTAAGGCGAGCTAGCGATTGTTTCCCAGTCCTAAATGGAGTTGAATCACATGCAGTTTTCGGTCCTATGAGCAAGAGTTGTTTTCTGGTAAGGAAAGTCACTATTGTGCTCCCATTGCCATACACAGTGCAAATAGCACTCGCGTCCGTTCCCAGCAAGTACAGTGTATTGGACTGAAGAGTAGCTTCTGTTCTTGTCAGTTTCCTAGGCAGAGTTGAACTAGATATGTCCGTGTGTGTAGGAAGCACAGTTCTTTTGTTCTGAGCAATCTCACTGTTCGGACCCCATAGGAAACACAATAGAGTAGAAGGGTGCTCTTTTCTAAAAAGTAGAGTATGTTTCTTGTAAGGCGAGCTAGCATTTGTTTCCCAGTCCTAAATGGAGTTGAATCACATGCAGTTTTTGGTCCTACGTGTAAGAGCTGTTTTCTAGTAAGAAAGTCACTATTGCACTCCCATTGCCATAGACAGTACAAATAGCATTCACGTCTGTTCCCAGCAAGTACAGTGCATTGGACTGAAGAGGAGCTACTACTCTTGTCAGTTTCCTAAGCAGAGTTGAACTAGATATGGCCCCTTTGTAGCAAGCACAGTTCTTTTGTTCTGAGCAAGCTCACCTTTTGGAACCCATAGGAAACCCAGTGAACTAGAAGAGTGCTTTTTTCTCAAAAGCACAGTGTGTTTCTTGTAAGGAGAGCTAGCGTTTGTTTTTCCAGTCCTTAATGGAGTTAAATCACATGCAGTTTCTGGTCCTACAAGCAAGAGTTGTTTTCTGGTAAGAAGAGTCACTATTGCGCTCCCATTGTCATACAGAGGGCAAATAGCACTGGCGTCGGTTCCCAGCATGTACAGTGTAGTGTACTGAAGAGGATCTACTGTTCTTGTCAGTTTCCTAAGCAGAATTGAACTAGATATAGCCGTGCGTGTAGGAAGCACAGTTCTTTTGTTCTGAGCCAGCTAACTGTTCTGGCCCAATAGGAAACACAGTAGAGTAGAAGAGTGCTCTTTTCTCAAAAGCAGAGTATGTTTCTTGTAAGGTGAGCTAGCGTTTGTTTCCCAGTCCTAAATGGAGTTGTGTCACATGTAGTTTCTGGTCGTTTGAGCAAGAGTTGTTTTCTGGTAAGAAGAGTCACTATTGAGCTCCCACTGCAATTCACAGTGCAAATAGCCCTCACGTCTGTTCCCAGCAAGTACAGTGTATTGGACTGAAGAGGAGCTACTGTTCTTGTCAGTTTCCTAAGCAGAGTTGAACTAGATATGGCACGTATGCGTAGAAAGCACAGTCCTATTGTTCTGAGAAAGCTAACTGTTCGGACCCAATATGAAACACATTAGAATAGAAGAGTGCCCTTTTCTCAAAAGCAGAATGTGTTTCTTGTAAGGCGAGCTAGCATTTGTTCCCAGTCCTAAATGGAGTTGAATCATATGCAGATTCTGGTCGTATGAGCAATAGTTGTTTTCTGGTAAGAAGAGTCACTATTTCGCTTCCATTGTCATACACAGGGCATATAGCACTGGCCTCGGTTCCCAGCATTTACAGAGTATTGGACTGAAGAGGATCTACTGTTCTTGTCAGTTTCTTAAGCAGAATTGAACTAGATATGGCCGTGGGTGTAGGAAGCACAGTTCTTTTGTTCTGAGCATGCTCACTCCTCTGACCTTACAAGAAACACAGTAGAGTAGAAGAGTGCTCTTTTCTCAAAAGCAGAGTGTGTTGCTTGTAAGGCGAGCTAGTGTGTGTTCCCCAGACCTAAATGGAGTTGAATCACATGAGTTTCTATTCCTACTAGCAAGAGTTGTTTTCTGGTAAGAAGAGTCACTATTGCGCTCCCATTGTCATACACAGGGCATATAGCACTGGCCTCGGTTCCCAGCATGTACAGTGTATTGGACTGAAGAGAATCTACTGTTCTTGTCAGTTTCCTAAGCAGAGTTGAACTAGATATGGCCCGTATGTGTAGGAGGCGCAGTTCTTTTTTTCTGAGTCAGCTGACTGTTCTGGCCCTGTAGGAAACACAGTAGAGTAGAAGAGTGCTCTTTTCTCAAAAGCAGAGTGTGTTTCTTGTAAGGTGAGCTAGCGTTTGTTTCCCAGTCCTAAATGGAGTTGTGTCACATGTAGATTCTGGTCGTTTGAGCAAGAGTTGTTTTCTGGTAAGAAGAGTCACTATTGAGCTGCCACTGCCATTCACAGTGCAAATAGCACTCGCGTCTGTTCCCAGCAAGTACAGTGTATTGGACTGAAGAGGAGCTACTGTTCTTGTCAGTTTCCTAAGCAGAGTTGAACTAGATATGGCCCGTATGCGTAGAAAGCACAGTCCTATTGTTCTGAGAAAGCTAACTGTTCGGACCCAATATGAAACACATTAGAATAGAAGAGTGCCCTTTTCTCAAAAGCAGAATGTGTTTCTTGTAAGGTGAGCTACCGTTTGTTCCCAGTCCTAAATGGAGTTGAATCATATGCAGATTCTGGTCGTATGAGCAATAGTTGTTTTCTGGTAAGAAGAGTCACTATTGAGCTCCCATTGCCATACACAGTGTAAATAGCACTCGCGTCTGTTCCCAGCAAGTACAGTGTATTGGACTGAAGAGGAGCTACTGTTCTTGTCAGTTTCCTAAGCAGAGTTGAACTAGATATGGCCCGTGTGTGTAGGAAGCACAAACTTTTGTTCTGTGCAAGCTCACTGTTCGGACCCCATAGGAAACACAGTAGAGTAGAAGAGTGCTCTTTTCTCAAAAGCAGAGTGTGTTTCTTTTAAGGCGAGCTAGTGTTTGTTTCCCAGTTCAAAAATGGAGTTGAATCCCATGCAGTTTCTCTTCCTACCAGCAAGAGTTGTTTTCTGGTAAGAAGAGTCACTATTGTGCTCCCATTGCCATACACAGTGCAAATAGCACTCGCGTCTGTTCCCAGCAAGTACAGTGTATTGGAATGAAGAGGAACTACTGTTCTTGTCAGTTTCCTAAGCAGAATTGAACTAGATATTTCGGTGTGTGTAGGAAGCACAGTTGTTTTGTTCTGAGTCCGCTGACTGTTCTGGCCCTATAGGAAACACAGTAGAGTAGAACAGTGCTCTTTTCTCAAAAGCAGAGTGGGTTTCTTGTAAGGTGACCTAGTGTTTGTTTCCCAGTCCTAAATGGAGTTGAGTCACATGCAGTTTCTGATCGTATGAGCAAGAGTTGTTTTCTGGTAAGAAGAGTCACTATTGAGCTCCCATTGCCATACACAGTGTAAATAGCACTCGCGTCTGTTCCCAGCAAGTACAGAGTATTGGACTGAAGAGGAGCTACTGTTCTTGTCAGTTTCCTAAGCAGAGATGAACTAGATATGGCCAGTATGCATAGGAAGCACAGTTCTTTAGTTCTGAGCAAGCTCACTGTTCTGGCCCTACAGGAAACACAGTAGAGTAGAAGAGTGCTCTTTTGTCAAAAGCAGAGTGTGTTTCTTGTAAGGCGAGCTAGTGTTTGTTCCCCAGACCTAAATGGAGTTGAATCACATGCAGTTTCTATTCCTACTAGCAAGAGATGTTTTCTGGAAAGAAGAGTCACTATTGCGCTCCCATTGCCATACACAATGCAAATTGCACTCGCGTCTGTTCCCAGCAAGTACAGTGTATTGGACTGAAGAGGAGCTACTGTTCTTGTCGGTTTCCTAAGCAGAGTTGAACTAGATATGGTCCGTGTGTGTAGGAAGCACAGTTCTTTTGTTCTGAACAAGCTCACTGTTCTGGCACTATAGGAAACACAGTAGTGTAGAAGAGTGCTCTTTTTTCAAAAGCAGAGTGTATTTCTTGTAATGCGAGCTTGTTTTGTTTCCCAGTCAGAAATGGAGTGGAATCCCATGCAGTTTCTGGTCCTACCAGCAAGAGTTGTTTTCTGGTAAGGAAAGTCACTATTGCACTCCCATTGCCATACACAGTACAAAAGGACTCGCGTCTGTTCCCAGCAAGTACAGTGTATTGGACTGAAGAGGAGCTACTGTTCTTGTCAGTTTCCTAAGCAGAGTTGAACTAGATATGGCCCATGTGTGTAGGAAGCACAGTTCCTTTGTTCTGAGCAAGCTCACTGTTCGGACCCCATAGGAAACACGGTAGAGTAGAAGAGTGCTCTTTTCTCAAAAGCAGAGTTTGTTTCTTGTAAGGCGAGCTAGCGATTGTTTCCCAGTCCTAAATGGAGTTGAATCACATGCAGTTTTCGGTCCTATGAGCAAGAGTTGTTTTCTGGTAAGGAAAGTCACTATTGTGCTCCCATTGCCATACACAGTGCAAATAGCACTCGCGTCCGTTCCCAGCAAGTACAGTGTATTGGACTGAAGAGTAGCTTCTGTTCTTGTCAGTTTCCTAGGCAGAGTTGAACTAGATATGTCCGTGTGTGTAGGAAGCACAGTTCTTTTGTTCTGAGCAATCTCACTGTTCGGACCCCATAGGAAACACAATAGAGTAGAAGGGTGCTCTTTTCTAAAAAGTAGAGTATGTTTCTTGTAAGGCGAGCTAGCATTTGTTTCCCAGTCCTAAATGGAGTTGAATCACATGCAGTTTTTGGTCCTACGTGTAAGAGCTGTTTTCTAGTAAGAAAGTCACTATTGCACTCCCATTGCCATAGACAGTACAAATAGCATTCACGTCTGTTCCCAGCAAGTACAGTGCATTGGACTGAAGAGGAGCTACTACTCTTGTCAGTTTCCTAAGCAGAGTTGAACTAGATATGGCCCCTTTGTAGCAAGCACAGTTCTTTTGTTCTGAGCAAGCTCACCTTTTGGAACCCATAGGAAACCCAGTGAACTAGAAGAGTGCTTTTTTCTCAAAAGCACAGTGTGTTTCTTGTAAGGAGAGCTAGCGTTTGTTTTTCCAGTCCTTAATGGAGTTAAATCACATGCAGTTTCTGGTCCTACAAGCAAGAGTTGTTTTCTGGTAAGAAGAGTCACTATGCGCTCCCATTGTCATACAGAGGGCAAATAGCACTGGCGTCGGTTCCCAGCATGTACAGTGTAGTGTACTGAAGAGGATCTACTGTTCTTGTCAGTTTCCTAAGCAGAATTGAACTAGATATAGCCGTGCGTGTAGGAAGCACAGTTCTTTTGTTCTGAGCCAGCTAACTGTTCTGGCCCAATAGGAAACACAGTAGAGTAGAAGAGTGCTCTTTTCTCAAAAGCAGAGTATGTTTCTTGTAAGGTGAGCTAGCGTTTGTTTCCCAGTCCTAAATGGAGTTGTGTCACATGTAGTTTCTGGTCGTTTGAGCAAGAGTTGTTTTCTGGTAAGAAGAGTCACTATTGAGCTCCCACTGCAATTCACAGTGCAAATAGCCCTCACGTCTGTTCCCAGCAAGTACAGTGTATTGGACTGAAGAGGAGCTACTGTTCTTGTCAGTTTCCTAAGCAGAGTTGAACTAGATATGGCACGTATGCGTAGAAAGCACAGTCCTATTGTTCTGAGAAAGCTAACTGTTCGGACCCAATATGAAACACATTAGAATAGAAGAGTGCCCTTTTCTCAAAAGCAGAATGTGTTTCTTGTAAGGCGAGCTAGCATTTGTTCCCAGTCCTAAATGGAGTTGAATCATATGCAGATTCTGGTCGTATGAGCAATAGTTGTTTTCTGGTAAGAAGAGTCACTATTTCGCTTCCATTGTCATACACAGGGCATATAGCACTGGCCTCGGTTCCCAGCATTTACAGTGTATTGGACTGAAGAGGATCTACTGTTCTTGTCAGTTTCTTAAGCAGAATTGAACTAGATATGGCCGTGGGTGTAGGAAGCACAGTTCTTTTGTTCTGAGCATGCTCACTCCTCTGACCTTACAAGAAACACAGTAGAGTAGAAGAGTGCTCTTTTCTCAAAAGCAGAGTGTGTTGCTTGTAAGGCGAGCTAGTGTGTGTTCCCCAGACCTAAATGGAGTTGAATCACATGAGTTTCTATTCCTACTAGCAAGAGTTGTTTTCTGGTAAGAAGAGTCACTATTGCGCTCCCATTGTCATACACAGGGCATATAGCACTGGCCTCGGTTCCCAGCATGTACAGTGTATTGGACTGAAGAGAATCTACTGTTCTTGTCAGTTTCCTAAGCAGAGTTGAACTAGATATGGCCCGTATGTGTAGGAGGCGCAGTTCTTTTTTTCTGAGTCAGCTGACTGTTCTGGCCCTGTAGGAAACACAGTAGAGTAGAAGAGTGCTCTTTTCTCAAAAGCAGAGTGTGTTTCTTGTAAGGTGAGCTAGCGTTTGTTTCCCAGTCCTAAATGGAGTTGTGTCACATGTAGATTCTGGTCGTTTGAGCAAGAGTTGTTTTCTGGTAAGAAGAGTCACTATTGAGCTGCCACTGCCATTCACAGTGCAAATAGCACTCGCGTCTGTTCCCAGCAAGTACAGTGTATTGGACTGAAGAGGAGCTACTGTTCTTGTCAGTTTCCTAAGCAGAGTTGAACTAGATATGGCCCGTATGCGTAGAAAGCACAGTCCTATTGTTCTGAGAAAGCTAACTGTTCGGACCCAATATGAAACACATTAGAATAGAAGAGTGCCCTTTTCTCAAAAGCAGAATGTGTTTCTTGTAAGGTGAGCTACCGTTTGTTCCCAGTCCTAAATGGAGTTGAATCATATGCAGATTCTGGTCGTATGAGCAATAGTTGTTTTCTGGTAAGAAGAGTCACTATTGAGCTCCCATTGCCATACACAGTGTAAATAGCACTCGCGTCTGTTCCCAGCAAGTACAGTGTATTGGACTGAAGAGGAGCTACTGTTCTTGTCAGTTTCCTAAGCAGAGTTGAACTAGATATGGCCCGTGTGTGTAGGAAGCACAAACTTTTGTTCTGTGCAAGCTCACTGTTCGGACCCCATAGGAAACACAGTAGAGTAGAAGAGTGCTCTTTTCTCAAAAGCAGAGTGTGTTTCTTTTAAGGCGAGCTAGTGTTTGTTTCCCAGTTCAAAAATGGAGTTGAATCCCATGCAGTTTCTCTTCCTACCAGCAAGAGTTGTTTTCTGGTAAGAAGAGTCACTATTGTGCTCCCATTGCCATACACAGTGCAAATAGCACTCGCGTCTGTTCCCAGCAAGTACAGTGTATTGGAATGAAGAGGAACTACTGTTCTTGTCAGTTTCCTAAGCAGAGTTGAACTAGATATGGCCCGTGTGTGTAGGAAGCACAGTTCTTTTGTTCTGAGCAAGCTCACTGTTCTGGCCCTATAGGAAAAACAGTAGACTAGAAGCGTGCTCTTTTCTCAAAAGCAGAGGGTTTTCTTGAAAGGTGAGCTAGCATTTGTTTCCCAGTCCTAAATGGAGTTGAGTCACATGCAGTTTCTGGTCCTAAGAGCAAGAGTTGTTTTCTGGTAAGAAGAGTCACTATTGCGCTCCCATTGTCATAAGAGGGCAAATAGCACTGGCGTCGGTTCCCAGTTTGTACAGTGTATTGGACTGAAGAGAATCTACTGTTCTTGTCAGTTTCCTAAGCAGAATTGAACTAGATATGGCCGTGTGTGCAGGAAGCACAGTTCTTTTGTTCTGAGCAAGGTCACTGTTCTGGCCCTACAGGAAACACAGTAGAGAAGAAGAGTGCTCTTTTCTCAAAAGCAGAGTGTGTTTCTTGTAAGGCGAGCTAGAGTTTGTTTGCCAGACCTCAATGGAGTTCAATCATATGCAGTTTCTATTCCTACCAGCAAGAGTTGTTTTCTGGTAAGAAGAGTCACTATTGCGTTCCCATTGACATACAACGTGCAAATAGCACTCAAGTCTGTTCCCAGCAAGTACAGTGTATTGGACTGAAGAGGAGCTACTGTTCTTGTCAGTTTCCTAAGCAGAGTTGAACTAGATATGGCCCGTGTGTGTAGGAAGCACAGTTCTTTTGTTCTGAGCAAGCTCACTGTTCTGGCCCTATAGGAAACAGAGTAGAGTAGAAGAGTGCTTTTTCCTCAAAAGCAGAGTGTGTTTTTTGTAAGGCGAGCTGGTGTTTGTTTCCCAGTCAGAAATGGAGTGGAATCCCATGCCGTTTCTGGTCCTACCACCAAGAGTTGTTTTCTGGTAAGGAAAGTCACTATTGCGCTCCCTTTGCCATACACATTGCAAAAGCACTCGCGTCTGTTCCCAGCAAGTACAGTGTATTGGACTGAAGAGGATCTACTGTTCTTGTCAGTTTCCTAAGCAGAGTTGAACTAGATATGGCCCGTGTTTGTAGGAAGCACAATTCTTTTGTTCTGTGCAAGCTCACTGTTCGGACCCCATAGGAAACACAGTAGAGTAGAAGAGAACTCTTTTCTCAAAAGCAGAGTGAGTTTCTTGTAAGGCGAGCTAGTGTTTGTTTCCCAGTCCTAAATGGAGTTGAGTCACATCCAGTTTCTGGTCGTATGAGCAAGAGTTGTTTTCTGGTAAGAATAGTCACTATTGAGAACCCATTGACATACACAGTGCAAATAGCACTCACGTCTGTTCCCAGCAAGTACAGTGTATTGGACTGAAGAGGAGCTACTGTTCTTGTCAGTTTCCTACGCAGAGTTGAACTAGATATGGCCCCTGTGTGTAGGAAGCACAGTTCTTTTGTTCTGAGCAAGCTCACTGTTCTGGCCCTATGGGAAACACTGTAGAGTAGAAGAGTGCTCTTTTCTCAAAAGCAGAGTGTGTTTCTTGTAAGGCGAGCGAGCGTTTGTTTCCCAGTCCTAAATGGAGTTGAATCACATGCAGTATCTGGTGATACAAGCAAGAGTTGTGTTCTGGTAAAAAGAGTCACTATTGCCTTCCCATTGTCATACAGAGGGCAAATAGCACTGTTGTCGGGTTCGCAGCAAGTACAGTGTATTGGACTGAAGAGGATCTACTGTTCTTGTCAGTTTTTTAAGCAGAATTGAACTAGATATTTCCGTGTGTGTAGGAAGCACAGTTGTTTTGTTCTGAGTCCGCTGACTGTTCTGGCCCTATAGGAAACACAGTAGAGTAGAAGAGTGCTCTTTTCTCAAAAGCAGAGTGTGTTTCTTGTAAGGTGACCTAGTGTTTGTTTCCCAGTCCTAAATGGAGTTGAGTCACATGCAGTTTCTGATCGTATGAGCAAGAGTTGTTTTCTGGTAAGAAGAGTCACTATTGAGCTCCCATTGCCATACACAGTGTAAATAGCACTCGCGTCTGTTCCCAGCAAGTACAGAGTATTGGACTGAAGAGGAGCTACTGTTCTTGTCAGTTTCCTAAGCAGAGATGAACTAGATATGGCCAGTATGCATAGGAAGCACAGTTCTTTTGTTCTGAGCTAGCTCACTGTTCTGGCCCTACAGGAAACACAGTAGAGTAGAAGAGTGCTCTTTTGTCAAAAGCAGAGTGTGTTTCTTGTAAGGCGAGCTAGTGTTTGTTCCCCAGACCTAAATGGAGTTGAATCACATGCAGTTTCTATTCCTACTAGCAAGAGATGTTTTCTGGAAAGAAGAGTCACTATTGCGCTCCCATTGCCATACACAATGCAAATTGCACTCGCGTCTGTTCCCAGCAAGTACAGTGTATTGGACTGAAGAGGAGCTACGGTTCTTGTCAGTTTCCTAAGCAGAGTTGAACTAGATATGGCCCGTGTGTGTAGGAAGCACAGTTCTTTTGTTCTGAACAAGCTCACTGTTCTGGCACTATAGGAAACACAGTAGTGTAGAAGAGTGCTCTTTTTTCAAAAGCAGAGTGTATTTCTTGTAAGGCGAGCTGGTGTTTGTTTCCCAGTCAGAAATGGAGTGGAATCCCATGCAGTTTCTGGTCCTACCAGCAAGAGTTGTTTTCTGGTAAGGAAAGTCACTATTGCGCTCCCATTGCCATACACAGTACAAAAGGACTCGCGTCTGTTCCCAGCAAGTACAGTTTATTGGACTGAAGAGGAGCTACTGTTCTTGTCACTTTCCTAAGCAGAGTTGAAATAGATATGGCCCGTGTGTGTAGGAAGCACAAATCTTTTGTTCTGTGCAAGCTCACTGTTTGGACCCCATAGGAAACACAGTAGAGTAGTAGAGTGCTCTTTTCTCAAAAGCAGAGTGTGTTTCTTGTAAGGCGAGCTAGCGTTTGTTTCCCAGTCATAAATGGAGTTGAGTCCCATGCAGTTTCTGGTCGTATGAGCAAGAGTTGGTTTCTGGTAAGAAGAGTCACTATTGAGCTCCCACTGCCATTCACAGTGCAAATAGCCCTCACGTCTGTTCCCAGCAAGTACAGTGTATTGGACTGAAGAGAAGCTACTGTTCTTGTCAGTTTCCTCAGCAGAGTTGAACTAAATATGGCCCATGTGTGTAGGAAGCACAGTTCCTTTGTTCTGAGCAAGCTCACTGTTCGGACCCCATAGGAAACACGGTAGAGTAGAAGAGTGCTCTTTTCTCAAAAGCAGAGTTTGTTTCTTGTAAGGGGAGCAAGCAATTGTTTCCCAGTCCTAAATGGAGTTGAATCACATGCAGTTTTCGGTCCTATGAGCAAGAGTTGTTTTCTGGTAAGGAAAGTCACTATTGCGCTCCCATTGCCATACACAGTGCAAATAGCACTCGCGTCTGTTCCCAGCAAGTACAGTGTATTGGACTGAAGAGGAGCTACTGTTCTTGTCAGTTTCCTAGGCAGAGTTGAACTAGATATGTCCGTGTGTGTAGGAAGCACAGTTCTTTTGTTCTGAGCAATCTCACTGTTCGGACCCCATAGGAAACACAATAGAGTAGAAGGGTGCTCTTTTCTCAAAAGTAGAGTATGTTTCTTGTAAGGCGAGCTAGCATTTGTTTCCCAGTCCTAAATGGAGTTGAATCACATGCAGTTTTTGGTCCTACGTGTAAGAGCTGTTTTCTAGTAAGAAAGTCACTATTGCGCTCCCATTGCCATAGACAGTACAAATAGCATTCACGTCTGTTCCCAGCAAGTACAGTGTATTGGACTGAAGAGGAGCTTCTACTCTTGTCAGTTTCCTAAGCAGAGTTGAACTAGATATGGCCCCTTTGTAGCAAGCACAGTTCTTTTGTTCTGAGCAAGCTCACCTTTTGCAACCCATAGGAAATCCAGTGTACTAGAAGAGTGCTTTTTTCTCAAAAGCACAGTGTGTTTATTGTAAGGAGAGCTAGCGTTTGTTTTTCCATTCCTTAATGGAGTTAAATCACATGCAGTTTCTGGTCCTACAAGCAAGAGTTGTTTTCTGGTAAGAAGAGTCACTATTGCGCTCCCATTGTCATACAGAGGGCAAATAGCACTGGCGTCGGTTCCTAGCATGTACAGTGTAGTGTACTGAAGAGGATCTACTGTTCTTGTCAGTTTCCTAAGCAGAATTGAACTAGATATAGCCGTGCGTGTAGGAAGCACAGTTCTTTTGTTCTGAGCCAGCTAACTGTTCTGGCCCAATAGGAAACACAGTAGAGTAGAAGAGTGCTCTTTTCTCAAAAGCAGAGTATGTTTCTTGTAAGGTGAGCTAGCGTTTGTTTCCCAGTCCTAAATGGAGTTGTGTCACATGTAGTTTCTGGTCGTTTGAGCAAGAGTTGTTTTCTGGTAAGAAGAGTCACTATTGAGCTCCCACTGCCATTCACAGTGCAAATAGCCCTCACGTCTGTTCCCAGCAAGTACAGTGTATTGGACTGAAGAGGAGCTACTGTTCTTGTCAGTTTCCTAAGCAGAGTTGAACTAGATATGGCCCGTATGCGTAGAAAGCACAGTCCTATTGTTCTGAGAAAGCTAACTGTTCGGACCCAATATGAAACACATTAGAATAGAAGAGTGCCCTTTTCTCAAAAGCAGAATGTGTTTCTTGTAAGGCGAGCTAGCGTTTGTTCCCAGTCCTAAATGGAGTTGAATCATATGCAGATTCTGGTCGTATGAGCAATAGTTGTTTTCTGGTAAGAAGAGTCACTATTGAGCTCCCATTGCCATACACAGTGTAAATAGCACTCGCGTCTGTTCCCAGCAAGTACAGTGTATTGGACTGAAGAGGAGCTACTGTTCTTGTCAGTTTCCTAAGCAGAGTTGAACTAGATATGGCCCGTGTGTGTAGGAAGCACAAACTTTTGTTCTGTGCAAGCTCACTGTTCGGACCCCATAGGAAACACAGTAGAGTAGAAGAGTGCTCTTTTCTCAAAAGCAGAGTGTGTTTCTTTTAAGGCGAGCTAGCGTTTGTTTCCCAGTCCTAAGTGGAGTTGAATCACATGCAGTTTTCGGTCCTATGAGCAAGAGTTATTTTCTGGTAAGGAAAGTCACTATTGCGCTCCCATTGCCATACACAGTGCAAATAGCACTCGTGTCTGTTCCCAGCAAGTACAGTGTATTGGACTGAAGAGGAGCTACTACTCTTGTCAGTTTCCTAGGCAGAGTTGAACTAGATATGGCCCGTGTGTAGCAAGCACAGTTCTTTTGTTCTGAGCAAGCTCACCGTTCGGACCCCATAGGAAACCCAGTGGACTAGAAGAGTGCTTTTTTCTCAAAAGCAGAGTGTGTTTCTTGTAAGGAGAGCTAGCGTTTGTTTTTCCAGTCCTAAATGGAGTTAAATAATATGCAGTTTCTGGTCCTACAAGCAAGAGTTGTTTTCTGGTAAGAAGAGTCACTATTGCGCTCCCATTGTCATACAGAGGGCAAATAGCACTGGCGTCGGTTCCCAGCATGGACAGTGTAGTGTACTGAAGAGAATCTACTGTTCTTGTCAGTTTCCTAAGCAGAGTTGAACTAGATATGGCCCGTGTGTGTAGGAAGCACAGTTCTTTTGTTCTGAGCAAGTTCACTGTTCTGGCCCTATGGGAAACACAGTAGAGTAGAAGAGTGCTCTTTTCTCAAAAGCAGAGTGTGTTTCCTGTAATGCGAAATAGCGTTTGTTTCCCAGTCCTAAATGGAGTTGAATCACATGCAGTTTTTGGTCCTACGAACAAGAGTATTTTTCTGTAAGGAATGTCACTATTGCGCTCCCAATGCCATACACAGTGCCAATAGCCCTCACGTCTGTTCCCAGCAAGTACAGTGTATTGGACTGAAGAGGAGCTACTGTTCTTGTCAGTTTCCTAAGAAGAGTTGAACTAGATATGGCCCATGTGAGTAGGAAGCACAGTTCTTTTGTTCGGAGCAAGCTCATTGTTCGGACCCCATAGGAAAAACATTAGAGTAGAAGAGTGCCCTTTTCTCAAAAGCAGAGTGTGTTTCTTGTAAGGTGAACTAGCGTTTGTTTCCCAGTCCTATATGGATTTGAGTCACATGCAGTTTCTGGTCCTACGAGCAAGAGTTGTTTTCTGGTAAGAAGAGTCACTATTGCGCTCCCATTGTCATACACAGGGCATATAGCACTTGCCTCAGTTCCCAGCATGTACAGTGTATTGGACTGAATAGGATCTACTATTCTTGTCAGTTTCCTAAGCAGAGTTGAACTAGATAACCCGTGTGTGTAGGAAGCACAGTTCTTTTGTTCTGAGCAAGCTCACTCTTGGGACCCCATAGGAAACACAGTAGAGTAGAAGAGTGCTCTTTCCTCAAAAGCAGAGTGTGTTTTTTTTAAGGCGAGCTAGGGTTTGTTTCCCAGTTCAGAAATGGAGTTCAGTCACATGCAGTTTCTGGTCGTAAGAGCAAGAGTTGTTTTCTGGTAAGAAGAGTTACTATTGCGCTCCCATTGCCATACACAGTGCAAATAGCACTCGCGTCTGTTCCCAGCAAGTACAGTGTATTGGACTGAAGAGGAGCTACTGTTCTTGTCAGTTTCCTAAGCAGAGTTGAACTAGATATGGCCCGTGGGTGTAGGAAGCACAGTTCTTTTGTTCTGAGCAAGCTCACTGTTCTGGCCCTAAAGGAAACACAGTAGAGTAGAAGAGTCCTCTTTTCTGAAAAGCAGAGTGTGTTTCATCTAAGGCGAGGTAGTGTTTGTTCCCCAGACCTAAATGGAGTTCAATCACATGCAGTTTCTATTTCTACTAGCCTGAGTTGTTTTCTGGTAAGAAGAGTCACTATTGCTCACCCATTGCCATACACAGTGCAAATAGCACTCGCGTCTGTTCCCAGCAAGTACAGTGTATTGGACTGAAGAGGTGCTACTTTTCTTGTCTGTTTCCTAAGCAGAGTTGAAGTAGATATGGCCCCTGTGTGTAGGAAGCACAGTTCTTTTGTTCTGAGCAAGCTCACTCTTCTGGCCCTATAGGAAACACTGTAGAGTAGAAGAGTGCTCTTTTCTCAAAAGCAGAGTGTGTTTCTTGTAAGGCGAGCTGGTGTTTGTTTTCCAGTCAAAAATGGAGTGGAATCCCATGAAGTTTTTGGTCCTACCAGCAAGAGTTGTTTCCTGGTAAGGAAAGGCACTATTGTGCTCCCATTGCCATACACAGTGCAAAAGGACTCGCGTCTGTTCCCAGCAAGTACAGTGTATTGGACAGAAGAGGAGCTACTGTTCTTGTCAGTTTCCTAAGCAGAGTTGAACTAGATATGGCCCGTGTGTGCAGGAAGCACATTTTTTTTCTTCTGTGCAAGCTCACTGTTGGGACCCCATAGGAAACACAGTAGAGTAGAAGAGTGCTCTTTTCTCAAAATCAGAGTGTGTTTCTTGTAAGGCGAGGTAGCATTTATTTCCCAGTTCTAAATGCATTTGAATCACATGCAGTTTTTGGTCCCATGAGCAAGAGTTGTTTTCTGGTAAGAAGAGTCAATATTGCGCTCCCATTGTCATACACAGGGCAAATAGCACTCGCATCTGTTCCCAGCATGTACAGTGTATTGGACTGAAGTGGATGTACTGTTCTTGTCAGTTTCCTAAGCAGAATTGAACTAGATATGGCCCGTGTGTGTAGGAAGCACAGTTCTTTTGTTCTGAGCAAGCTCACTGTTCTGGCACTATAGGAAACACAGTAGAGTAGTAGAGTGCTTTTTTCTCAAAAGCAGAGTGTGTTTCTTGTAAGGCGAGCTAGTGTTTGTTTCCCAGTCCTAAATGGAGTTGAGTCACATGCAGTTTCTGGTCCTACGAGAAAGAGTTGTTTTCTGGTAAGGAAAGTCACTAATGTGCTCCCATTGGAATACACAGTGCAAATAGCACTCGCGTCTGTTCTCAGCAATTACAGTGTCTTGGATTGAAGAGGAGCTTCTGTTCTTGTCAGTTTCCTAAGCAGAGTTGAACTAGATATGGCCCGTGTGTGTAGGAAGCACAGTTCTTTTGTTCTGTGCCTGCTCACTGTTCGGACTCCATAGGAAACACAGTAGAGTATAAGAGTGCTCTTTTCTCAAAAGCAGAGTGTGTTTCTTGTAAGGCGAGCTAGCGTTTGTTTCCCAGTCCTAAATGGAGTTGAATCACATGTAGTTTCTGGTCCTACAAGCAAGTTGTTTTCGGGTAAGAAGAGTCACTATTGCGCTCCCATTATTGTACAGAGGGCAAAAAGCACAGGCGTCGGTTCCCAGCATGTGCAGTGTAGTGGACTGAAGAGGATCTACTGTTCTTGTAAGTTTCCTAAGGAGAATTGAACTAGATATGTCCGTGTGTGTAAGAAGCACAGATCTTTTGTTCTGAGCCAGCTGACTGTTCTGGCCCAATAGGAAACACAGTAGAGTAGAAGAATGCTCTTTGCTCAAAAGCAGAGTGTGTTTCCTGTAAGGCGAGCCAGCGTTTATTTCCCAATCCTAAATGGAGTTGAATCCCATGCAGTTTCTGTTCCTATTAGCAAGAGTTGTTTTCTGGTAAGAACAGTCACTGTTGCAGTCCCATTGCCATACACAGTGCAAAGAGCACTCGTGTCTGTTCCCAGCAAGTACAGTGTATTGGACTGAAGAGGAGCTACTGTTCTTGTCAGTTTCCTAAGCAGAGTTGAACTTGATATGGCCCGTGTGTGTAGGAAGCACAGTTCTTTGGTTCTGAGCAAGCTCACTGTTCTGACCCAATAGGAAACACAGTAGAGTAGAAGAGTGCTCTTTTCTCAAAAGCAGAGTGTGTTTCTTCTTAGGCGAGCTAGCGTTTATTTCCCAGTCCTAAATGGAGTTGAATCACATGCAGTTTTTGGTCCTACCAACAAGAGTTATTTTCTGGTAAGGAAAGTAACTATTGCGCTCCCATTGCCATAGACTGTGTAAATAGCACTCGCTTCTGTTCCCAGCAAGTACAGTGTATTGCACTGAAGAGGATCTGCTGTTCTTGTCAGTTTCCTAAGCAGAAATGAACTATATATGGCCCGTGTGTAGGAAGAACAGTTCTTTTGTTCTGAGCAAGCTCAGTGTTCTGACCCCATAGGAAACACAGTAGAGTAGAAGTAGAACACAGTCAGAAATGGAGTTGAATCACATGCTGTTTCTGGTCCTACGAGCAAGAGTTGTTTTCTGGTAAGGAAAGTCACTATTGCGCTCCCATTGCTATACACTGTGCAAATAGCACTGGCGTCTGTTCCCAGCAAGCACAGTGTATTGGACTGAAGAGGAGCTACTGTTCTTGTCAGTTTCCTAAGCAGAGTTGAACTAGATATGGCACATGTGAGTAGGAAGCACAGTTCTTTTGTTCTGAGCAAGCTCACTGTTCAGACCCCATATCAAACCCAGTAGAGTAGAAGAGTGCTCTTTTCTCAAAAGCAGAGTGTGTTTCTTGTAAGGCGAGCTAGCGTTTATTTCCCAGTTCTAAATGGAGTTGAATCACATGCATTTTTTGGTCCTACCAGCAAGAGTTGTTTTCTGGTAAGGAAAGTCACTATTGTGCTCCCAATGCCATACACAGTGCAAATAGCACTCGCGTCTGTTCCCAGTAAGTACAGTGTATTTGACTGAAGAGGAGCTACTGTTCTTGTAAATTTCCTAAGCAGAGTTGGACTAGATATAGCCCATGTGAGTAGAAAGCACAGTTCGTTTTTTCTTAGCAAGCTCACTGTTCGGACCCCATAGGAAACACATTGGAGTAGAAGAGTGCTCTTTTCTCAAAAGCAGATTGTGTTTCTTGTAAGGCGAACTAGCGTTTGTTTCCCAGTCCTAAATGGAGATGAATCCCATGCAGTTTCTGTTCCTATGAGCAAGAGTTGTTCTCTTGTAAGAAGAGTCACTATTGCGCTCCCATTGCCATACACAGTGCAAATAGCACTCGCGTCTGCTTCCAGCAAGTACAGTGTATTGGACTGAAGAGGAGCTACTGTTCTTGTCAGTTTCCTAAGCAGAGTTGAAATAGATATGGCCCGTGTGTGTAGGAATCACAGTTCTTTTGTTCTGAGCAAGCTCACTGTTCTGGCCCTACAGGAAACACAGTAGAGTAGAAGAGTCCTCTTTTCTGAAAAGCAGAGTGTGTTTCTTGTAAGGCGAGCTGGTGTTTGTTTCCCAGTCAGAAATAGCATGTAATCCATGCAGTTTCTGTTCCTATGAGCAAGATTTGTTTTCTGCTAAGGAAAGTCACTATTGTGCTCCCATTGCCATACACAGTGCAAATAGCACTCGCGTCTGTTCCCAGCAAGTAGAGTGTATTGGACTGAAGAGGAGCTACTGTTCTTATCAGTTTCCTAAGCAGAGTCGAACTAGATATGGCCCGTGTGCGTAGGAATCACAGTTCTTTTGTTCTGAGCAAGCTCACTGTTCTTTCCCTATAGGAAACACAGTAGAGTAGAAGAGTGCTCTTTTCTCAAAAGCAGAGTGTGTTTCTTGTAAGGCGAGCTAGTGTTTGTTTCCCAGTCCTAAATGGAGTTGAATCTCATGCAGTTTCTGGTCCTACAAGCAAGAGTAGTTTTCTGGTAAGAAGAGTCACTATTGTGCTCCCATTTTCAAACACAGGGCCAATAGCACTGGCGTCTGTTCACAGCATGTACAGTGTATTGGACTGAAGAGGATCTACTGTTCTTGTCAGTTTCCTAAACAGAATTGAACTAGATATGGCCGTGTGTGTAGGAAGCACAGTTCTTTTGTTCTGAGAAAGCTCACTGTTCTTTCCCTATAGGAAACACAGTAGAGTAGAAGAGTGCTCTTTTCTCAAAAGCAGAGTGTGTTTCTTGTAAGGCGAGCTAGCGTTTGTTTCCCAGTCCTAAATGGAGTTGAATCACATGCAGTTTCTGGTCCTACTAGCAAGAGTTGTTTTCTGGTAAGGAAAGTCACTATTGGGCTCCCATTGCCATACACAGTGCAAATAGCAATTGCGTATGTTCCCAGCAAGTACAGTGTATTGGACTCAAGAGGAGCTACTGTTCTTATCAGTTTCCTAAGCAGAGTTGAACTAGATATGGCCCGTGTGTGTAGGAAGCACAGTTCTTTTGTTCTGAGCAAGCTCACGTTTCAGACCCCATAGGAAACACAGTAGAGTAGAAGAGTGCCCTTTTCTCAAAAGCAGTATGTGTTTCTTGTAAGGCGAGCTAGCGATTGTTTCCCAGTCCTAAATGGAGTTGAATCACATGCAGTTTCTGGTCCTATGAGCAAGAGTTGTTTTCTGGTAAGAAGAGTCACTATTTTGCTCCCATTGCCATACACAGTGCAAAAAGCAATTGCGTATGTTCCCAGCAAGTACAGAGTATTGGACTCAAGAGGAGCTACTGTTCTTATCAGTTTCCTAAGCAGAGTTGAACTAGATATGGCCCGTGTGTGTAGCAATCATAGTTCTTTTGTTCTGAGCAAGCTCACTGTTCTTTCCCTATAGGAAACACAGTAGAGTAGAAGAGTGCTCTTTTCTCAAAAGCAGAGTGTGTTTCATGTAAGGCGAGCTAGTGTTTGTTTCTCAGTCCTAAATGGAGTTGAATCACATGCAGTTTCTGGTCCTATGAGCAAGAGTTGTTTTCTGGTAAGAAGAGTCACTATTTTGCTCCCATTGCCATACACCGTGCAAATAGCACTCGCGTCTGTTCCCAGCAAGTACAGTGTATTGGACTGAAGAGGAGCTCCTGTTCTTATCAGTTTCCTAAGCAAAGTCGAACTAGATATGGCCCGTGTGTGTAGGAAGCACACTTCCTTTTTTCTGAGCAAGCTCACTGTTCTTTCCCTCTAGGAAACACAGTAGAGTAGAAGAGTGCTCTTTTCTCAAAAGCAGAGTATGTTTCTTGTAAGGCGAGCTAGTGTTTGTTTCCCAGTCCTAAATGGAGTTGAATCACATGCAGTTTCTGGTCCTACTAGCAAGATTTGTTTTCTGGTAAGGAATGTCACTATTGTGCTCCCATTGCCATACACAGTGCAAATAGCACTCGCGTCTGTTCCCAGCAAGTAGAGTGTATTGGACTGAAGAGGAGCTACTGTTCTTGTCAGTTTCCTAAGCAGAGTTGAACTGTATATGGCCCGTGTCTGTAGGAAGCACAATTCTTTGGTTCTGAGCAAGCTCACTTTTCAGACCCAATAGGAAACACAGTAGAGTAGAAGAGTGCTCTTTTCTCAAAAGTGGAGTGTGTTTCTTGGAAGGCGAGCTAGCTTCTGTTTCCCAGTCCTATGTGGAGTTGAGTCACATGCAGTTTCTGGGCCTATGAGCAAGAGTTGTTTTCTCGTAAGGAAAGACACTATTGTGCTCCCATTGCCATAAACAGTGCAAATTGCACTTGCGTCTGTTCCCAGCAAGTACAGTGTATTGGACTGAAGAGGAGATACTGTTCATGTCAGTTTCATAAGCAGATTTGAACTATGTATGGCCCCTGTGTTTAGGAAGCACAGTTCTTTTCTTCTGAGCAAGCTCACTGTTCCGACCCCATAGGAAACACAGTAGAGTAGAATAGTGCTCTTTTCTCAAAAGCAGAGTGTGTTTCTTGTATGCGAGCCAGCGTTTGTTTCTCAGTCCTAAATGGAGTTGAATCACATGCAGTTTCTGGTCCTATGAGCAAGAGTTGTTTTCTGGTAAGGAAGTCACTATTGCCCTCCCATTGCCATACACAGTGCAAATAGCACTCGCGTCTGTTCCCAGCAAGTACAGTGTATTGGACTGAAGAGGAGCTACTCTTCTTGTCAGTTTCCTAAGCAGAGTTGAACTAGATATGGCCCGTGTTTGTAGGAAGCATAGTTCTTTTGTTCTGAGCAAGCTCACTGTTCGGACCCCATATTAAACACAGTAGAGTAGAAGAGTGCTCTTTTCTCAAAAGCGGAGTGTGTTTCTTGTAAGGCAATCTACCGTTTGTTTCCCAGTCCTATATGGAGTTGAATCACATGCAGTTTCTTGTCCTACAAGCAAGAGTTGTTTTATGGTAAGAAGAGTCACTATTTTGCTCCCTTTGCCATACACAGTGCAAAAAGCAATTGCGTCTGTTCCCAGCAAGTACAGTGTATTGGACTGAAGAGGAGCTACTGTTCTTATCAGTTTCCTAAGCAGAGTTGAACTAGATATGGCCCTTGTGTGTAGGAATCACAGTTCTTTTGTTCTGAGCAAGCTCACTGTTCTTTCCCTATAGAAAAAACAGTAGAGTAGAAGAGTGCTCTTTTCTCAAAAGCAGAGTGTGTTTCTTGTAAGGCGAGCTAGTGTTTGTTTCCCAGTCCTAAATGGAGTTGAATCACATGCAGTTTCTGGTCCTACAAGCAAGAGTAGTTTTCTGGTAAGAAGAGTCACTATTATGCTCCCATTTTCAAACACAGGGCAAATAGCACTGGCGTCTGTTTCCAGCATGTACTGTTTATTGGACTGAAGAGGAGCTACTGTTCTTGTCAGTTTCCCAAACAGAATTGAACTAGATATGGTCGTGTGTGTAGGAAGCACAGTTCTTTTGTTCTGAGCAAGCTCACTTTTCAGACCCCATAGGAAATACAGTAGAGTAGAAGTGTGCTCTTTTCTCAAAAGTAGAGTGTGTTTCTTGTAAGGAGAGCTTGTGTTTGTTTCCCAGTCAGAAATGGAGTTGAATCCCATGCATTTTCTGGTCCTACGAGCAAGAGTTGTTTTCTGGTAAGGAAAGTCACTATTGCCCTCCCATTGTCATACACAGGGCAAATAGCAGTGGCGTCGGTTCCCAGCATGTACAGTGTATTGGACTGAAGAGGATCTACTGTTCTTGACAGTTTCCTAAGCAGAATTGAACTAGATATGGCCATGTGTGTAGGAAGCACAGTTCTTTTGTTTTGAGCAAGCTCACTGTTCAGACCCCATAGGAAACACAGTAGAGTAGAAGAGTGCTCTTTTCCCAAGAGCAGAGTGTGTTTCTTGTAAGGCGAGCCAGCGTTTGTTTCTCAGTCCTAAATGGAGTTGAATCACATGCAGTTTCTGGTCCTATGAGCAAGAGTTGTTTTCTGGTAAGGAAAGTCACTATTGCCTTCCCATTGCCATACATAGTGCAAATAGCACTCACGTATGTTCCCAGCAAGTACAGTTTATTTGACTGAAGAGGAGCTACTGTTCTTGTCAGTTTCCTAAGCAGAGTTGAACTAGATATGGCCCGTGTGTGTAGGAAGCGTAGTTCTTTTGTTCTGAGAAAGCTCACTGTTCGGAACCCATAGGAAACACAGTAGAGTAGAAGAATGCTCTTTTCTCAAAAGCGGAGTGTGTTTCTTGTAAGGCGAGCTACCGTTTGTTTCCCAGTCCTATATGGAGTTGAGTCACATGCAGTTTGTGGTCCTACAAGCAAGAGTTGTTTTCTGGTAAGGAAAATCACTATTGTGCTCCCATTGCCATACACAGTGCAAATAGCACTCGCGTCTGTTCCCAGCAAGTACAGTGTAATGGACTGAAGAGGAGCTACTGTTCTTGTCAGTTTCCTAAGCAGAGTTGTACTAATTATGGCCCGTGTTTGTAGGAAGCATAGTTCTTTTGTTCTGAGCAAGCTCACGTTTCGGGCCCCATAGGAAACACAGTAGAGTAGAAGAGTGCTCTTTTCTCAAAAGCAGAGTGTGTTTCTTGTAAGGCGAGCCAGCGTTTGTTTCTCAGTGCTAAATGGAGTTGAATCACATGCAGTTTCTGGTCCTATGAGCAAGAGTTGTTTTCTGGTAAGGAAAGTCACTATTGCCCTCCCATTGCCATACACAGTGCAAAAAGCAATTGCGTCTGTTCCCAGCAAGTACAGTGTATTGGACTGAAGAGGAGCTACTGTTCTTGACAATTTCCTAAGCAGAGTTTAACTAGATATGGCCCGTGTTTGTAGGAAGCACAGTTCTTTTGTTCTGAGCAAGCTCACTGTTCAGACCCCATAGGAAACACAGTAGAGTAGAAGAGTGCTCTTTTCTCAAAAGCAGAGTGTGTTTCTTGTAAGGGGAGCCAGCGTTTGTTTCTCAGTCCTAAATGGAGTTGAATCACATGCAGTTTCTGGTCCTACAAGCAAGACTTGTTTTCTGGTAAGGAAAGTAACTATTGTGCTCCCATTACCATACACAGTGCAAATATCACTCGCGTCTTTTCCCAGCAAGTACAGTGTAATGGACTGAAGAGGAGCTACTGTTCTTGTCAGTTTCCTAAGCAGAGTTGAACTAATTATGGCCCGTGTTTGTAGGAAGCATAGTTCTTTTGTACTGAGCAAGCTCACGTTTCGGTCCCCATAGGAAACACAGTAGAGTAGAAGAGTGCCCTTTTCTCAAAAGCAGAGTGTGTTTCTTGTAAGTCGAGCTAGCGATTGTTTCCCAGTCCTAAATGGAGTTGAATCACATGCAGTTTCTTGTCCTACAAGCAAGAGTTGGTTTCTGGTAAGAAGAGTCACTATTTTGCTCCCATTGCCATACACAGTGCAAAAAGCAATTGTGTCTGTTCCCAGCAAGCACAGTGTATTGAACTGAAGAGGAGCTACTGTTCTTGTCAGTTTCCTAAGCAGAGTTTAACTAGATATGGCCCGTGTTTGTAGGAAGCATAGTTCTTTGGTTCTGAGCAAGCTCACGTTTCAGACCCAATAAGAAACACAGTAGAGTAGAAGAGTGCTGTTTTCTCAAAAGCAGAGTGTGTTTCTTGTAAAGCTAGCTAGCGATTGTTTCCCAGTCCTAAATGGAGTTGAATCACATGCAGTTTCTTGTCCTACGAGCAAGAGTTGTTTTCTGGTAAGAAGAGTCACTATTTTGCTCCCATTGCCATACACAGTGCAAAAAGCAATTGCGTCTGTTCCCAGCAAGTACAATGTATTGGACTGAAGAGGAGCTACTGTTCTTATCAGTTTCCTAAGCAGAGTTGAACTAGATATGGCCCGTGTGTGTAGGAATCACAGTTCTTTTGTTCTGAGCAAGCGCACTGTTCTTTCCCTATAGGAAACACAGTAGAGTAGAAGAGTGCTCTTTTCTCAAAAGCAGAGTGTGTTTCTTGTAAGGCGAGCTAGTGTTTGTTTCTCAGTCCTAAATGGAGTTGAATCACATGCAGTTTCTGGTCCTACAAGCAAGAGTAGTTTTCTGGTAAGAAGAGTCACTATTGTGCTCCCATTTTCAACACAGGGCAAATAGCACTGGCTTCTGTTCCCAGCATGTACAGTGTATTGGACTGAAGAGGATCTACTGTTCTTGTCAGTTTCCTAAACAGAATTGAACTAGATATGGTCGTGTGTGTAGGAAGCACAGTTCTTTTGTTCTGAGCAAGCTCACTGTTCAGACCCCATAGGAAATACATTAGAGTAAAAGAGTGCTCTTTTCTCAAAAGCAGAGTGTGTTTCTTGTAAGGCGAGCGTGTGTTTGTTTCCCAGTCAGAAATGGAGTTGAATCCCATGCAGTTTCTGGTCCTACAAGCAAGAGTTGTTTTCTGGTAAGGAAAGTCACTATTGCCCCCCCCCTTTGCCATACACAGTGCAAAAACAATTGCGTCTGTTCCCAGCAAGTACAGTGTATTGGACTGAAGAGGAGCTAATGTTCTTATCAGTTTCCTAAGCAGAGTTGAACTAGATATGGCCCGTGTGTGTAGGAAGCACAGTTCTTTTGTTCTGAGCAAGCTCACTGTTCAGACCCCATAGGAAATACAGTAGAGTAGAAGAGTGCTCTTTTCTCAAAAGCAGAGTGTGTTTCTTGTAAGGCGAGCTTGTGTTTGTTTCCCAGTCAGAAATGGAGTTGAATCCCATGCAGTTTCTGGTCCTACGAGCAAGAGTTGTTTTCTGGTAAGGAAAGTCACTATTGTGCTCCCATTGTCATACACAGGGCAAATAGCACTCGCGTCTGTACCCAGCAAGTACAGTGTATTGGACTGAAGAGCAGCTACTGTTCTTGTCAGTTTCCTAAGCAGAGTTGAACTAGATATGGCCCGTGTGTGTAGGAAGCACAGTTCTTTGGTTCTGAGCAAGCTCACTTTTTGGACCCAATAGGAAACACAGTAGAGTAGAAGAGTGCTCTTTTCTCAAAAGTGGAGTGTGTTTCTTGTAAGGCGAGCTAGCGTTTGTTTCCCTGTCATATATGGAGTTGAGTCACATGTAATTTCTGGTCCTACGAGCAAGAGTTGTTTTCTGGTAAGGAATGTCACTATTGTGCTCCCATTGCCATACACAGTGCAAATAGCACTCTCGTCTTTTCCCAAAAAGTACAGTGTAATGTACTGAAGAGGAGCTAATGTTCTTGTCAGTTTCCTAAGCAGAGTTGAATTAATTATGGCCCGTGTTTGTAGGAAGCATAGTTCTTTTGTTCTGAGCAAGCTCACGTTTCAGACCCCATAGGAAACACAGTAGAGTAGAAGAGTGCCCTTTTCTCAAAAGCAGAGTGTGTTTCTTGTAAGTCGAGCTAGCGATTGTTTCCCAGTCCTAAATGGAGTTGAATCACATGCAGTTTCTTGTCCTACGAGCAAGAGTTGTTTTCTGATAAGAAGAGTCACTATTTTGCTCCCATTGCCATACACAGTGCAAAAAGCAATTGCGTCTGTTCCCAGCAAGTACAGTGTATTGGACTGAAGAGGAGCTACTGTTCTTATCAGTTTCCTAAGCAGAGTTGAACTAGATATGGCCCGTGTGTGTAGGAATCACAGTTCTTTTGTTCTGAGCAAGCTCACTGTTCATTCCCTATAGGAAACACAGTAGAGTAGAAGAGTGCTCTTTTCTCAAAAGCAGAGTGTGTTTCTTGTAAGGCGAGCTAGTGTTTGTTTCTCAGTCTTAAATGGAGTTGAAACACATGCAGTTTCTGGTCCTACAAGCAAGAGTAGTTTTCTGGTAAGAAGAGTCACTATTGTGCTCCCATTTTCAAACACAGGGCAAATAGCACTGGCGTCTGTTCCCATCATGTACAGTGTATTGGACTGAAGAGGATCTACTGTTCTTCTCAGTTTCCTAAACAGAATTGAACTAGATATGGTCGTGTGTGTAGGAAGCACAGTTCTTTTGTTCTGAGCAAGCTCACTGTTCGGACCCCATAGGAAACACAGTAGAGTAGAAGAGTGCTCTTTTCTCAAAAGCAGAGTGTGTTTCTTGTAAGGTGAGCCAGTGTTTGTTTCTCAGTCCTAAATGGAGTTGAATCACATGCAGTTTCTGGTCCTATGAGCAAGAGTTGTTTTCTGGTAAGGAAAGTCACTATTGCCCCCCCCCCTTTGCCATACACAGTGCAAAAAGCAATTGTGTCTGTTCCCGCAAGTACAGTGTATTGGACTGAAGAGGAGCTACTGTTCTTATCAGTTTCCTAAGCAGAGTTGAACTAGATATGGCCCGTGTGTGTAGGAAATCACAGTTCTTTTGTTCTGAGCAAGCTCACTGTTCTTTCCCTATAGGAAAAACAGTAGAGTAGAAGAGTGCTCTTTTCTCAAAGCAGAGTGTGTTTCTTGTAAGGCGAGCTAGTGTTTGTTTCTCAGTCCTAAATGGAGTTGAAACACATGCATTTTCTGTCCTACAAGCAAGAGTAGTTTTCTGGTAAGAAGAGTCACTATTGTGCTCCCATTTTCAAACATAGGGCAAATAGCACTGGCGTTTGTTCCCATCATGTACAGTGTATTGGACTGAAGAGGATCTACTGTTCTTGTCAGTTTCCTAAACAGAATTGAACTAGATATGGTCGTGTGTGTAGAAGCACAGTTCTTTTTGTTCTGAGCAAGCTCACTGTTCAGGACCCCATAGGAAATACAGTAGAGTAGAAGAGTGCTCTTTTCTCAAAGCAGAGTGTGTTTCTTGTAAGGCGAGCTTGTGTTTGTTTCCCAGTCAGAAATGGAGTTGAATCCCATGCAGTTTCTGGTCCTACAAGCAAGAGATGTTTTCTGGTAAGAAGAGTGCACTATTGTGCTCCCATTTTCAAACAAAGGGCAAATAGCACTGGCGTCTGTTCCCAGCATGTACAGTGTATTGGACTGAAGAGGATCTACTGTTCTTGTCTGTTTCCTAAGCAGAATTGAACTAGATATGGCCGTGTTTGTAGGAAGCGTAGTTCTTTTTTTCTGAGAAAGCTCACTGTTCGGACCCCATAGGAAACACAGTAGAGTAGAAGAAAGCTCTTTTCTCAAAAGCTGAGTTTGTTTCTTGTAAGGCGAGCTACCGTTTGTTTCCCAGTCCTATATGGAGTTGAGTCACATGCAGTTTCTCGTCCTACAAGCAAGAGTTGTTTTCTGGTAAGGAAGTCACTATTGCCCTCCCATTGCCATACACAGTGCAAATAGCACTCGCGTCTGTTCCAGCAAGTATAGTGTAATGGACTGAAGAGGAGCTACTGTTCTTGTCAGTTTCCTAAGCAGAGTTGAACTAATTATGGCCCGTGTTTGTAGGAAGCATAGTTCTTTTGTCTGAGCAAGCTCACGTTTCGGACACCTTCAGAAACACAGTAGAGTAGAAGAGTGCCCTTTTCTCAAAAGGCAGAGTGTGTTTCTTGTAAGTCGAGCTAGCGATTGTTTCCCAGTCCTAAATGGAGTTGAATCACATGCAGTTTCTTGTCGTACAAGCAAGAGTTGTTTTCTGGTAAGAAGAGTCACTATTTTGCTCCTATTGCCATACACAGTGCAAAAAGCAATTGCTTCTGTTCCATCAAGTACAGTGTATTGGACTGAAGAGGAGCTACTGTTCTTGTCAGTTTCCTAACAGAATTGAATTAGATATGGTCGTGTGTGTAGGAAGCACAGTTCTTTTTGTTCTGAGCAAGCCTCACGTTTCAGACCCCATAGGAAATACAGTAGAGTAGAAGAGTGCTCTTTTCTCAAAAGCAGAGTGTGTTTCTTGTAAGGAGAGCTTGTGTTTGTTTCCCAGTAAGAAATGGAGTTGAATCCCATGCAGTTTCTGGTCCTATGAGCAAGAGTTGTTTTCTGTTAAGGAAAGTCACTATTGCGCTCCCATTGTCATACACAGGGCAAATAGCACTGGCGTCGGTTCCCATCATGTACTGTGTATTGGACTGAAGAGGATCTACTGTTCTTGTCTGTTTCCTAAGCAGAATTGAACTAGATATGGCCGTGTGTGTAGGAAGCACAGTTCTTTTGTTCTGAGCAAGCTCACGTTTCGGACCCCATAGGAAACACAGTAGAGTAGAAGAGTGCTCTTTTCTCAAAAGCAGAGTGTGTTTCTGGTAAGGCGAGCCAGCGTTTGTTTCTCAGTCCTAAATGAGGTGAGTCACATGCAGTTTCTGGTCCTATGAGCAAGAGTTGTTTTCTGGAAAGGAAAGTCACTATTGGCCTCCCATTGCCATACACAGTGCAAAAAGCAATTGCGTCTGTTCCCAGCACGTACAGTGTATTGGACTGAAGAGGAGCTACTGTTCTTGTCAGTTTCCTAAGCAGAGTTTAACTAGATATGGCCCGTGTTTGTAGGAAGCATTGTTCTTTTGTTCTGAGCAAGCTCACGTTTCAGACCACATAGGAAACACAGTAGAGTAGAAGAGTGCTGTTTTCTCAAAAGCAGAGTGTGTTTCTTGTTAGGCGAGCTAGCGATTCTTTCCCAGTCCTATATGGAGTTGAATCACATGCAGTTTCTTGTCCTACGAGCAAGAGTTGTTTTCTGGTAAGAAGAGTCACTATTTTGCTCCCATTGCCATACACAGTGCAAAAAGCAATTGCGTCTGTTCCCAGTAAGTACAGTGTATTGGACTGAAGAGGAGCTACTGTTCTTGTCAGTTTCCTAAGCAGAGTTGATCTAGATATGCTCGTGTGTGTAGGAAGCACAGTTCTTTTGTTCTGAGCAAGCTCATTGTTCCGACCCCTTAGGAAACACAGTAGAGTAGAAGAGTGCTCTTTTCTCAAAAGCAGAGTGTGTTTCTTGTAAGGCGAGCCAGCGTTTGTTTCTCAGTCCTAAATGGAGCTGAATCACATGCAGTTTCTGGTCCTATGAGCAAGAGTTGTTTTCTTGTAAGGAAAGTCACTATTGCCCTCCCATTGCCATACACAGTGCAAATAGCACTCGCCTCTATTCCCAGCAAGTACAGTGTATTGGACTGAAGAGGAGCTACTGTTCTTGTCAGTTTCCTAAGCAGAGTTGAACTAGATATGGCCCGTGTTTGTAGGAAGCATAGTTCTTTTGTTCTGAGAAAGCTCACTGTTTGGACCCAATAGGAAACACAGTAGAGTAGAAGAGTGCTCTTTTCTCAAAAGCGGAGTGTGTTTCTTGTAAGGCGAGCTAGCGTTTGTTTCCCAGTCCTATATGGAGTTGAGTCACATGCAGTTTCTGGTCCTACAAGCAAGAGTTGTTTTCTGGTAAGGAAAGTAACTATTGTGCTCCCATTGCTATACACAGTGCAAATAGCACTCGCGTCTTTTCCCAGCAAGTAGAGTGTAATGGACTGAAGAAGAGCTACTGTTCTTGTCAGTTTCCTAAGCAGAGTTGAACTAATTATGGCCCGTGTTTGTAGGACGCATAGTTCTTTTGTACTGAGCAAGCTCACGTTTCGGTCCCCATAGGAAACACAGTAGAGTTGAAGAGTGCCCTTTTCTCAAAAGCAGAGTGTGTTTCTTGTAAGTCGAGCTAGCGATTGTTTCCCAGTCCTAAATGGAGTTGAATCACATGCAGTTTCTTGTCCTACAAGCAAGAGTTGTTTTCTGGTAAGAAGAGTCACTATTTTGCTCCCATTGCCATACACAGTGCAAAAAGCAATTGTGTCTGTTCCCAGCAAGTACAGTGTATTGAACTGAAGAGGAGCTACAGTTCTTGTCAGTTTACTAAGCAGAGTTTAACTAGATATGGCCCGTGTTTGCAGGAAGCATAGTTCTTTTGTTCTGAGAAAGCTCACGTTTCAGACCCAATAGGAAACACAGTAGAGTAGAAGAGTGCTGTTTTCTCAAAAGCAGAGTGTGTTTCTTGTAAGGCGAGCTAGCGATTGTTTCCCAGTCCTAAATGGAGTTGAATCACATGCAGTTTCTTGTCCTACGAGCAAGAGTTGTTTTCTGATAAGAAGAGTCACTATTTTGCTCCCATTGCCATACACAGTGCAAAAAGCAATTGCGTCTGTTCCCAGCAAGTACAGTGTATTGGACTGAAGAGGAGCTACTGTTCTTATCAGTTTCCTAAGCAGAGTTGAACTAGATATGGCCCGTGTGTGTAGGAATCACAGTTCTTTTGTTCTGAGCAAGCTCACTGTTCTTTCCCTATAGGAAACACAGTAGAGTAGAAGAGTGCTCTTTTCTCAAAAGCAGAGAGTGTTTCTTGTAAGGCGAGCTAGTGTTTGTTTCTCAGTCCTAAATGGAGTTGAAACACATGCATTTTCTGGTCCTACAAGCAAGAGTAGTTTTCTGGTAAGAAGAGTCACTATTGTGCTCCCATTTTCAAACACAGGGCAAATAGCACTGGCGTTTGTTCACATCATGTACAGTGTATTGGACTGAAGAGGATCTACTGTTCTTGTCAGTTTCCTAAACAGAATTGAACTAGATATGGTCGTGTGTGTAGGAAGCACAGTTCTTTTGTTCTGAGCAAGCTCACTGTTCTGACCCCATAGGAAATACAGTAGAGTAGAAGAGTGCTCTTTTCTCAAAAGCAGAGTGCATTTCTTGTAAGGCGAGCTTGTGTTTGTTTCCCAGTCAGAAATGGAGTTGAATCCCATGCAGTTTCTGGTCCTACGAGCAAGAGTTGTTTTCTGGTAAGGAGAGTCACTATTGTGCTCCCATTTTCAAACAAAGGGCAAATAGCACTGGCGTCTGTTCCCAGCATGTACAGTGTATTGGACTGAAGAGGATCTACTGTTCTTGTCTGTTTCCTAAGCAGAATTGAGCTAGATATGGTCGTGTGTGTAGGAAGCACAGTTCTTTTGTTCTGAGCAAGCTCACGTTTCGGACCCCATAGGAAACACAGTAGAGTAGAAGAGTGCTCTTTTCTCAAAAGCACAGTGTGTTTCTGGTAAGGCGAGCCAGCGTTTGTTTCTCAGTCCTAAATGGAGTTGAGTCACATGCAGTTTCTGGTCCTATGAGCAAGAGTTGTTTTCTGGTAAGGAAAGTCACTATTGGCCTCCCATTGCCATACACAGTGCAAAAAGCAATTGCGTCTGTTCCCAGCACGTACAGTGTATTGGACTGAAGAGGAGCTACTGTTCTTGTCAGTTTCCTAAGCAGAGTTTAACTAGATATGGCCCGTGTTTGTAGGAATCAGAGTTCTTTTGTTCAAAGCAAGCTCACTGTTCTTTCCCTATAGGAAACACAGTAGAGTAGAAGAGTGCTCTTTTCTCAAAAGCAGAGTGTGTTTCTTGTAAGGCGAGCTAGTGTTTGTTTCTCAGTCATAAATGGTGTTGAATCACATGCAGTTTCTGGTCCTACGAGCAAGAGTTGTTTTCTGGTAAGGAAAGTCACTATTGCGCTCCCATTGCCATACACAGTGCAAATAGCACTCGCGTCTGTTCCCAGCAAGAACAGTGTATTGGACTGAAGAGGAGCTACTGTTCTTGTCAGTTTCCTAAGCAGAGTTGAACTAGACATGGCCCGTGTGTGTAGGAGTCACAGTTCTTTTGTTCTGAGAAAGCTCACTGTTCTTTCCCTATAGGAAACACAGTAGAGTAGAAGAGTGCTCTTTTCTCAAAAGCAGAGTGTGTTTCTTGTAAGGTGAGCTAGTGTTTGTTTCTCAGTCCTAAATGGAGTTGAATCACATGGCGTTTCTGGTACTACGAGCAAGAATTGTTTTCTGGTAAGGAAAGTCACTATTGCGCTCCCATTGCCATACACAGTGCAAATAGCACTCGCGTCTGTTCCCAGCAAGTACAGTGTATTGGACTGAAGAGGAGCTACTGTTCTTATCAGTTTCCTAAGCAGAGTTGAACTAGATATGGCCCGTGTGTGTAGGAATCACAGTTCTTTTGTTCGGAGCAAGCTCACTGTTCTTTCCCTATAGGAAACACAGTAGAGTAGAAGAGTGCTCTTTTCTCAAAAGCAGAGTGTGTTTCTTGTAAGGCGAGCCAGCGTTTGTTTCTCAGTCGTAAATGGAGTTGAGTCACATGCAGTTTCTGGTAATATGAGCAAGAGTTGTTTTCTGGTAAGGAAAGTCACTATTGCCCTCCCATTGCCATACACAGTGCAAATAGCACTCGCCTCTATTCCCAGCAGGTACAGTGTATTGGACTGAAGAGGAGCTACTGTTCTTGTCAGTTTCCTAAGCAGAGTTGAACTAGATATGGCCCGTGTTTGTAGGAAGCATAGTTCTTTTGTTCTGAGAAAGCTCACTGTTTGGACCCAATAGGAAACACAGTAGAGTAGAAGAGTGCTCTTTTCTCAAAAGCGGAGTGTGTTTCTTGTAAGGCGAGCTAGCGTTTGTTTCCCAGTCCTATATGGAGTTGAGTCACATGCAGTTTCTGGTCCTAAAAGCAAGATTTGTTTTCTGGTAAGGAAAGTAACTATTGTGCTCCCATTGCCATACACAGTGCAAATAGCACTCGCGTCTTTTCCCAGCAAGTAGAGTGTAATGGACTGAAGAGAAGCTACTGTTCTTGTCAGTTTCCTAAGCAGAGTTGAACTAATTATGGCCCGTGTTTGTAGGAAGCATAGTTCTTTTGTACTGAGCAAGCTCACGTTTCGGTCCCCATAGGAAACACAATAGAGTAGAAGAGTGCCCTTTTCTCAAAAGCAGAGTGTGTTTCTGGGAAGGCGAGGCAGCGTTTGTTTCCCAGTCCTATATGGATTTGAGTCACATGCAGTTTCTGGTCCTACAAGCAAGAGTTGTTTTCTGGTAAGAAGAGTCACTATTTTGCTCCCATTGCCATACACAGTGTAAAAAGCAATTGTGTCTGTTCCCAGCAAGTACAGTGTATTGAACTGAAGGGGAGCTACTGTTCTTGTCAGTTTCCTAAGCAGAGTTTAACTAGATATGGCCCGTGTTTGTAGGAAGCATAGTTCTTTGGTTCTGAGCAAGCTCACGTTTCAGACCCAATAGGAAACACAGTAGAGTAGAAGAGTGCTCTTTTCTCAAAAGCAGAGTGTGTTTCTTGTAAGGCGAGCTTGTGTTTGTTTCCCAGTCAGAAATGGAGTTGAATCCCATGCAGTTTCTGGTCCTACGAGCAAGAGTTGTTTTCTGGTAAGAAGAGTCACTATTTTGCTCCCATTGCCATACACAGTGCAAAAAGCAATTGCGTCTGTTCCCAGCAAGTACAGTGTATTGGACTGAAGAGGAGCTACTGTTCTTATCAGTTTCCTAAGCAGAGTTGAACTAGATATGGCCCGTGTGTGTAGGAATCACAGTTCTTTTGTTCTGAGCAAGCTCACTGTTCTTTCCCTATAGGAAACACAGTAGAGTAGAAGAGTGCTCTTTTCTCAAAAGCAGAGAGTGTTTCTTGTAAGGCGAGCTAGTGTTTGTTTCTCAGTCCTAAATGGAGTTGAAACACATGCATTTTCTGGTCCTACAAGCAAGAGTAGTTTTCTGGTAAGAAGAGTCACTATTGTGCTCCCATTTTCAAACACAGGGCAAATAGCACTGGCGTTTGTTCACATCATGTACAGTGTATTGGACTGAAGAGGATCTACTGTTCTTGTCAGTTTCCTAAACAGAATTGAACTAGATATGGTCGTGTGTGTAGGAAGCACAGTTCTTTTGTTCTGAGCAAGCTCACTGTTCTGACCCCATAGGAAATACAGTAGAGTAGAAGAGTGCTCTTTTCTCAAAAGCAGAGTGCGTTTCTTGTAAGGCGAGCTTGTGTTTGTTTCCCAGTCAGAAATGGAGTTGAATCCCATGCAGTTTCTGGTCCTACGAGCAAGAGTTGTTTTCTGGTAAGGAGAGTCACTATTGTGCTCCCATTTTCAAACAAAGGGCAAATAGCACTGGCGTCTGTTCCCAGCATGTACAGTGTATTGGACTGAAGAGGATCTACTGTTCTTGTCTGTTTCCTAAGCAGAATTGAGCTAGATATGGTCGTGTGTGTAGGAAGCACAGTTCTTTTGTTCTGAGCAAGCTCACGTTTCGGACCCCATAGGAAACACAGTAGAGTAGAAGAGTGCTCTTTTCTCAAAAGCACAGTGTGTTTCTGGTAAGGCGAGCCAGCGTTTGTTTCTCAGTCCTAAATGGAGTTGAGTCACATGCAGTTTCTGGTCCTATGAGCAAGAGTTGTTTTCTGGTAAGGAAAGTCACTATTGGCCTCCCATTGCCATACACAGTGCAAAAAGCAATTGCGTCTGTTCCCAGCACGTACAGTGTATTGGACTGAAGAGGAGCTACTGTTCTTGTCAGTTTCCTAAGCAGAGTTTAACTAGATATGGCCCGTGTTTGTAGGAATCAGAGTTCTTTTGTTCAAAGCAAGCTCACTGTTCTTTCCCTATAGGAAACACAGTAGAGTAGAAGAGTGCTCTTTTCTCAAAAGCAGAGTGTGTTTCTTGTAAGGCGAGCTAGTGTTTGTTTCTCAGTCATAAATGGTGTTGAATCACATGCAGTTTCTGGTCCTACGAGCAAGAGTTGTTTTCTGGTAAGGAAAGTCACTATTGCGCTCCCATTGCCATACACAGTGCAAATAGCACTCGCGTCTGTTCCCAGCAAGAACAGTGTATTGGACTGAAGAGGAGCTACTGTTCTTGTCAGTTTCCTAAGCAGAGTTGAACTAGACATGGCCCGTGTGTGTAGGAGTCACAGTTCTTTTGTTCTGAGAAAGCTCACTGTTCTTTCCCTATAGGAAACACAGTAGAGTAGAAGAGTGCTCTTTTCTCAAAAGCAGAGTGTGTTTCTTGTAAGGTGAGCTAGTGTTTGTTTCTCAGTCCTAAATGGAGTTGAATCACATGGCGTTTCTGGTACTACGAGCAAGAATTGTTTTCTGGTAAGGAAAGTCACTATTGCGCTCCCATTGCCATACACAGTGCAAATAGCACTCGCGTCTGTTCCCAGCAAGTACAGTGTATTGGACTGAAGAGGAGCTACTGTTCTTATCAGTTTCCTAAGCAGAGTTGAACTAGATATGGCCCGTGTGTGTAGGAATCACAGTTCTTTTGTTCGGAGCAAGCTCACTGTTCTTTCCCTATAGGAAACACAGTAGAGTAGAAGAGTGCTCTTTTCTCAAAAGCAGAGTGTGTTTCTTGTAAGGCGAGCCAGCGTTTGTTTCTCAGTCGTAAATGGAGTTGAGTCACATGCAGTTTCTGGTAATATGAGCAAGAGTTGTTTTCTGGTAAGGAAAGTCACTATTGCCCTCCCATTGCCATACACAGTGCAAATAGCACTCGCCTCTATTCCCAGCAGGTACAGTGTATTGGACTGAAGAGGAGCTACTGTTCTTGTCAGTTTCCTAAGCAGAGTTGAACTAGATATGGCCCGTGTTTGTAGGAAGCATAGTTCTTTTGTTCTGAGAAAGCTCACTGTTTGGACCCAATAGGAAACACAGTAGAGTAGAAGAGTGCTCTTTTCTCAAAAGCGGAGTGTGTTTCTTGTAAGGCGAGCTAGCGTTTGTTTCCCAGTCCTATATGGAGTTGAGTCACATGCAGTTTCTGGTCCTAAAAGCAAGATTTGTTTTCTGGTAAGGAAAGTAACTATTGTGCTCCCATTGCCATACACAGTGCAAATAGCACTCGCGTCTTTTCCCAGCAAGTAGAGTGTAATGGACTGAAGAGAAGCTACTGTTCTTGTCAGTTTCCTAAGCAGAGTTGAACTAATTATGGCCCGTGTTTGTAGGAAGCATAGTTCTTTTGTACTGAGCAAGCTCACGTTTCGGTCCCCATAGGAAACACAATAGAGTAGAAGAGTGCCCTTTTCTCAAAAGCAGAGTGTGTTTCTGGGAAGGCGAGGCAGCGTTTGTTTCCCAGTCCTATATGGATTTGAGTCACATGCAGTTTCTGGTCCTACAAGCAAGAGTTGTTTTCTGGTAAGAAGAGTCACTATTTTGCTCCCATTGCCATACACAGTGTAAAAAGCAATTGTGTCTGTTCCCAGCAAGTACAGTGTATTGAACTGAAGGGGAGCTACTGTTCTTGTCAGTTTCCTAAGCAGAGTTTAACTAGATATGGCCCGTGTTTGTAGGAAGCATAGTTCTTTGGTTCTGAGCAAGCTCACGTTTCAGACCCAATAGGAAACACAGTAGAGTAGAAGAGTGCTCTTTTCTCAAAAGCAGAGTGTGTTTCTTGTAAGGCGAGCTTGTGTTTGTTTCCCAGTCAGAAATGGAGTTGAATCCCATGCAGTTTCTGGTCCTACGAGCAAGAGTTGTTTTCTGGTAAGAAGAGTCACTATTTTGCTCCCTTTGCCATACACAGTGCAAAAAGCAATTGCGTCTGTTCCCAGCAAGTACAGTGTATTGGGCTGATAAGGAGCTACTGTTCTTATCAATTTCCTAAGCAGAGTTGAACTAGATATGGCCCGTGTGTTTAGGAATCAGAGTTCTTTTGTTCAAAGCAAGCTCACTGTTCTTTCCCTATAGGAAACACAGTAGAGTAGAAGACTGCTCTTTTCTCAAAAGCAGAGTGTGTTTCTTGTAAGGCGAGCTGGTGTTTGTTTCCCAGTCATAAATGGAGTTGAATAACATGCAGTTTCTGGTCCTACAAGCAAGAGTAGTTTTCTGGTAAGAAGAGTCACTTTTGTGCTCCCATTTTCAACACAGGGCAAATAGCACTGGCGTCTGTTCCCAGCATGTACAGTGTATTGGACTGAAGAGGATCTACTGTTCTTGTCAGTTTCCTAAACAGAATTGAACTAGATATGGTCGTGTGTGTAGGAAGCACAGTTCTTTTGTTCTGAGCAAGCTCACTGTTCAGACCCCATAGGAAATACATTAGAGTAGAACAGTGCTCTTTTCTCAAAAGCAGAGTGTGTTTCTTGTAAGGCGAGCTTGTGTTTGTTTCCCAGTCAGAAATGGAGTTGAATCCCATGCAGTTTCTGGTACTACAAGCAAGAGTTGTTTTCTGGTAAGGAAAGTCTCTATTGCCCCCCCCCATTGCAATACACAGTGGAAAAAGCAATTGCGTCTGTTCCCAGCAAGTACAGTGTATTGGACTGAAGAGGACCTAATGTTCTTATCAGTTTTCTAAGCAGAGTTGAACTAGATATGGCCCGTGTGTGTAGGAAGCACAGTTCTTTTGTTCTGAGCAAGCTCACTGTTCAGACCCCATAGGAAATACAGTAGAGTAGAAGAGTGCTCTTTTCTCAAAAGCAGAGTGTGTTTCTGGTAAGGCGAGCTTGTGTTTGTTTCCCAGTCAGAAATGGAGTTGAATCCCATGCAGTTTCTGGTCCTACGAGCAAGAGTTGTTTTCTGGTAAGGAAAGTCACTATTGCGCTCCCATTGTCATACACAGGGCAAATAGCACTCGCGTCTGTACCCAGCAAGTACAGTGTATTGGACTGAAGAGCAGCTACTGTTCTTGTCAGTTTCCTAAGCAGAGTTGAACTAGATATGGCCCGTGTGTGTAGGAAGCACAGTTCTTTTGTTCTGAGCAAACTCACTGTTCAGACACCATAGGAAACACAGTAGAGTAGAAGAGTGCTCTTTTCTCAAAAGCAGAGTGTGTTTCTTGTAAGGCCAGCTAGCGATTGTTTCCCAGTCCTAAATGGAGTTGAATCACATGCAGTTTCTGGTCCTACGAGCAAGAATTGATTTCTGGAAAGAAGAGTCACTATTTTGCTCCCTTTGCCATACACAGTGCAAAAAGCAATTGCGACTGTTCCCAGCAAGAACAGTGTATTGGACTGAAGAGGAGCTACTGTTCTTATCAGTTTCCTAAGCAGAGTTGAACTAGATATGGCCCGTGTGTGTAGGAGTCACAGTTCTTTTGTTCTGAGCAAGCTCACTGTTCTTTCCCTATAGGAAACACAGTAGAGTAGAAGAGTGCTCTTTTCTCAAAAGCAGAGTGTGTTTCTTGTAAGGTGAGCTAGTGTTTGTTTCTCAGTCCTAAATGGAGTTGAATCACATGGAGTTTCTGGTAATACGAGCAAGAATTGTTTTCTCGTAAGGAAAGTCACTATTGCGCTCCCATTGCCATACACAGTGCAAATAGCACTCGCTTCTGTTCCCAGTAAGTACAGTGTATTGGACTGAAGAGGAGCTACTGTTCTTATCAGTTTCCTAAGCAGAGTTGAACTTGATATGGCCCGTGTTTATAGGAATCACAGATCTTTTCTTCTGAGCAAGCTCACGTTTCAGACCCATAAGAAACACAGTAGAGTAGAAGAGTGCCCTTTTCTCAAAAGCAGAGTGTGTTTCTTTAAGTCGAGCTAGCAATTGTTTCCCAGTCCTAAATGGAGTTGAATCACATGCAGTTTCTGGTCCTACAAGCAAGAGTTGTTTTCTGGTAAGAAGAGTCACTATTTTGTTCCCATTGCCATACACAGTGCAATAAGCAATTGCGTCTGTTCCCAGCAAGTACAGTGTATTGGACTGAAGAGGAGCTACTGTTCTTATCAGTTTTCTAAACAGAATTGAACTAGATATGGTCGTGTGTGTAGGAAGCACAGTTATTTTGTTCTGAGCAAGCTCACTGTTCTTTCCCTATAGGAAACACAGTAGAGTAGAAGAGTGCTCTTTTCTCAAAAGCAGAGTGTGTTTCTGGTAAGGCGAGCCAGCGTTTGTTTCTCAGTCCTAAATGGAGTTGAGTCACATGCAGTTTCTGGTCCTATGTGCAAGAGTTGTTTTCTGTTAAGGAAAGTCACTATTGCGCTCCCATTGTCATACACAGGGCAAATAGCACTGGCGTCGGTTCCCAGCATGTACAGTGTATTGGACTGAAGAGGATCTACTGTTCTTGTCTGTTTCCTAAGCAGAATTGAACTAGATATGGCCGTGTGTGTAGGAAGCACAGTTCTTTTGTTCTGTGCATGCTCATGTTTCGGGCCCCATAGGAAACACAGTAGAGTAGAAGAGTGTTCTTTTCTCAAAAGCAGAGTGTGTTTCTGGTAAGGCGAGCCAGCGTTTGTTTCTCAGTCCTAAATGGAGTTGAGTCACATGCAGTTTCTGGTCCTATGTGCAAGAGTTGTTTTCTGGAAAGGAAAGTCACTATTGCCTTCCCATTGCCATACACAGTGCAAAAAGCAATTGCGTCTGTTCCCAGCACGTACAGTGTATTGTACTGAAGAAGAGCTACTGTTCTTGTCTGTTTCCTAAGCAGAGTTTAACTAGATATGGCCCGTGTTTGTAGGAAGCATAGTTCTTTTGTTCTGAGCAAGCTCACGTTTCAGACTCCATAGGAAACACAGTAGAGTAGAAGAGTGCTGTTTCCTCAAAAGCAGAGTGTGTTTCTTGTAAGGCGAGCTAGCGATTGTTTCCCAGTCCTAAATGGAGTTGAACCACATGCAGTTTCTTGTCCTACAAGCAAGAGTTGTTTTCTGGTAAGAAGAGTCACTATTTTGCTCCCATTGCCATACACAGTGCAAAAAGCAATTGCGACTGTTCCCAGCAAGTACAGCAAGACTGAAGAGGAGCTACTGTTCTTGTCTGTTTCCTAAGCAGAATTGAACTGGATATGGCCGTGTGTGTAGGAAGCACAGTTCTTTTGTTCTGAGCAAGCTCACTGTTCGGACCCCATAGGAAACACAGTAGAGTAGAAGAGTGCTCTTTTCTCAAAAGCAGAGTGTGTTTCTTGTAAGGCGAGCCAGTGATTGTTTCTCAGTCCTAAATGGAGTTGAATCACATGCAGTTTCTGGTCCTATGAGCAAGAGTTGTTTTCTGGTAAGGAAAGTCACTATTGCCCCCCCCCCATTGCCATACACAGTGCAAAAAGCAATTGCGTCTGTTCCCAGCAAGTACAGTGTATTGGACTGAAGAGGAGCTACTGTTCTTGACAATTTCCTAAGCAGAGTTTAACTAGATATGGCCCGTGTTTGTAGGAAGCACAGTTCTTTTGTTCTGAGCAAGCTCACTGTTCAGACCCCATAGGAAACACAGTAGAGTAGAAGAGTGCTCTTTTCTCAAAAGCAGAGTGTGTTTCTTGTAAGGGGAGCCAGCGTTTGTTTCTCAGTCCTAAATGGAGTTGAATCACATGCAGTTTCTGGTCCTACAAGCAAGACTTGTTTTCTGGTAAGGAAAGTAACTATTGTGCTCCCATTACCATACACAGTGCAAATATCACTCGCGTCTTTTCCCAGCAAGTACAGTGTAATGGACTGAAGAGGAGCTACTGTTCTTGTCAGTTTCCTAAGCAGAGTTGAACTAATTATGGCCCGTGTTTGTAGGAAGCATAGTTCTTTTGTACTGAGCAAGCTCACGTTTCGGTCCCCATAGGAAACACAGTAGAGTAGAAGAGTGCCCTTTTCTCAAAAGCAGAGTGTGTTTCTTGTAAGTCGAGCTAGCGATTGTTTCCCAGTCCTAAATGGAGTTGAATCACATGCAGTTTCTTGTCCTACAAGCAAGAGTTGGTTTCTGGTAAGAAGAGTCACTATTTTGCTCCCATTGCCATACACAGTGCAAAAAGCAATTGTGTCTGTTCCCAGCAAGCACAGTGTATTGAACTGAAGAGGAGCTACTGTTCTTGTCAGTTTCCTAAGCAGAGTTTAACTAGATATGGCCCGTGTTTGTAGGAAGCATAGTTCTTTGGTTCTGAGCAAGCTCACGTTTCAGACCCAATAAGAAACACAGTAGAGTAGAAGAGTGCTGTTTTCTCAAAAGCAGAGTGTGTTTCTTGTAAAGCTAGCTAGCGATTGTTTCCCAGTCCTAAATGGAGTTGAATCACATGCAGTTTCTTGTCCTACGAGCAAGAGTTGTTTTCTGGTAAGAAGAGTCACTATTTTGCTCCCATTGCCATACACAGTGCAAAAAGCAATTGCGTCTGTTCCCAGCAAGTACAATGTATTGGACTGAAGAGGAGCTACTGTTCTTATCAGTTTCCTAAGCAGAGTTGAACTAGATATGGCCCGTGTGTGTAGGAATCACAGTTCTTTTGTTCTGAGCAAGCGCACTGTTCTTTCCCTATAGGAAACACAGTAGAGTAGAAGAGTGCTCTTTTCTCAAAAGCAGAGTGTGTTTCTTGTAAGGCGAGCTAGTGTTTGTTTCTCAGTCCTAAATGGAGTTGAATCACATGCAGTTTCTGGTCCTACAAGCAAGAGTAGTTTTCTGGTAAGAAGAGTCACTATTGTGCTCCCATTTTCAACACAGGGCAAATAGCACTGGCTTCTGTTCCCAGCATGTACAGTGTATTGGACTGAAGAGGATCTACTGTTCTTGTCAGTTTCCTAAACAGAATTGAACTAGATATGGTCGTGTGTGTAGGAAGCACAGTTCTTTTGTTCTGAGCAAGCTCACTGTTCAGACCCCATAGGAAATACATTAGAGTAAAAGAGTGCTCTTTTCTCAAAAGCAGAGTGTGTTTCTTGTAAGGCGAGCTTGTGTTTGTTTCCCAGTCAGAAATGGAGTTGAATCCCATGCAGTTTCTGGTCCTACAAGCAAGAGTTGTTTTCTGGTAAGGAAAGTCACTATTGCCCCCCCCCTTTGCCATACACAGTGCAAAAACAATTGCGTCTGTTCCCAGCAAGTACAGTGTATTGGACTGAAGAGGAGCTAATGTTCTTATCAGTTTCCTAAGCAGAGTTGAACTAGATATGGCCCGTGTGTGTAGGAAGCACAGTTCTTTTGTTCTGAGCAAGCTCACTGTTCAGACCCCATAGGAAATACAGTAGAGTAGAAGAGTGCTCTTTTCTCAAAAGCAGAGTGTGTTTCTTGTAAGTCGAGCTAGCGATTGTTTCCCAGTCCTAAATGGAGTTGAATCACATGCAGTTTCTTGTCCTACGAGCAAGAGTTGTTTTCTGATAAGAAGAGTCACTATTTTGCTCCCATTGCCATACACAGTGCAAAAAGCAATTGCGTCTGTTCCCAGCAAGTACAGTGTATTGGACTGAAGAGGAGCTACTGTTCTTATCAGTTTCCTAAGCAGAGTTGAACTAGATATGGCCCGTGTGTGTAGGAATCACAGTTCTTTTGTTCTGAGCAAGCTCACTGTTCATTCCCTATAGGAAACACAGTAGAGTAGAAGAGTGCTCTTTTCTCAAAAGCAGAGTGTGTTTCTTGTAAGGCGAGCTAGTGTTTGTTTCTCAGTCTTAAATGGAGTTGAAACACATGCAGTTTCTGGTCCTACAAGCAAGAGTAGTTTTCTGGTAAGAAGAGTCACTATTGTGCTCCCATTTTCAAACACAGGGCAAATAGCACTGGCGTCTGTTCCCATCATGTACAGTGTATTGGACTGAAGAGGATCTACTGTTCTTCTCAGTTTCCTAAACAGAATTGAACTAGATATGGTCGTGTGTGTAGGAAGCACAGTTCTTTTGTTCTGAGCAAGCTCACTGTTCGGACCCCATAGGAAACACAGTAGAGTAGAAGAGTGCTCTTTTCTCAAAAGCAGAGTGTGTTTCTTGTAAGGTGAGCCAGTGTTTGTTTCTCAGTCCTAAATGGAGTTGAATCACATGCAGTTTCTGGTCCTATGAGCAAGAGTTGTTTTCTGGTAAGGAAAGTCACTATTGCCCCCCCCCTTTGCCATACACAGTGCAAAAAGCAATTGTGTCTGTTCCCAGCAAGTACAGTGTATTGGACTGAAGAGGAGCTACTGTTCTTATCAGTTTCCTAAGCAGAGTTGAACTAGATATGGCCCGTGTGTGTAGGAATCACAGTTCTTTTGTTCTGAGCAAGCTCACTGTTCTTTCCCTATAGGAAAAACAGTAGAGTAGAAGAGTGCTCTTTTCTCAAAAGCAGAGTGTGTTTCTTGTAAGGCGAGCTAGTGTTTGTTTCTCAGTCCTAAATGGAGTTGAAACACATGCATTTTCTGGTCCTACAAGCAAGAGTAGTTTTCTGGTAAGAAGAGTCACTATTGTGCTCCCATTTTCAAACATAGGGCAAATAGCACTGGCGTTTGTTCCCATCATGTACAGTGTATTGGACTGAAGAGGATCTACTGTTCTTGTCAGTTTCCTAAACAGAATTGAACTAGATATGGTCGTGTGTGTAGGAAGCACAGTTCTTTTGTTCTGAGCAAGCTCACTGTTCAGACCCCATAGGAAATACAGTAGAGTAGAAGAGTGCTCTTTTCTCAAAAGCAGAGTGTGTTTCTTGTAAGGCGAGCTTGTGTTTGTTTCCCAGTCAGAAATGGAGTTGAATCCCATGCAGTTTCTGGTCCTACGAGCAAGAGATGTTTTCTGGTAAGAAGAGTCACTATTGTGCTCCCATTTTCAAACAAAGGGCAAATAGCACTGGCGTCTGTTCCCAGCATGTACAGTGTATTGGACTGAAGAGGATCTACTGTTCTTGTCTGTTTCCTAAGCAGAATTGAACTAGATATGGCCGTGTTTGTAGGAAGCGTAGTTCTTTTTTTCTGAGAAAGCTCACTGTTCGGACCCCATAGGAAACACAGTAGAGTAGAAGAAAGCTCTTTTCTCAAAAGCTGAGTTTGTTTCTTGTAAGGCGAGCTACCGTTTGTTTCCCAGTCCTATATGGAGTTGAGTCACATGCAGTTTCTCGTCCTACAAGCAAGAGTTGTTTTCTGGTAAGGAAAGTCACTATTGCCCTCCCATTGCCATACACAGTGCAAATAGCACTCGCGTCTGTTCCCAGCAGGTATAGTGTAATGGACTGAAGAGGAGCTACTGTTCTTGTCAGTTTCCTAAGCAGAGTTGAACTAATTATGGCCCGTGTTTGTAGGAAGCATAGTTCTTTTGTTCTGAGCAAGCTCACGTTTCGGACACCTTCAGAAACACAGTAGAGTAGAAGAGTGCCCTTTTCTCAAAAGCAGAGTGTGTTTCTTGTAAGTCGAGCTAGCGATTGTTTCCCAGTCCTAAATGGAGTTGAATCACATGCAGTTTCTTGTCGTACAAGCAAGAGTTGTTTTCTGGTAAGAAGAGTCACTATTTTGCTCCTATTGCCATACACAGTGCAAAAAGCAATTGCTTCTGTTCCCATCAAGTACAGTGTATTGGACTGAAGAGGAGCTACTGTTCTTGTCAGTTTCCTAAACAGAATTGAATTAGATATGGTCGTGTGTGTAGGAAGCACAGTTCTTTTGTTCTGAGCAAGCTCACGTTTCAGACCCCATAGGAAATACAGTAGAGTAGAAGAGTGCTCTTTTCTCAAAAGCAGAGTGTGTTTCTTGTAAGGAGAGCTTGTGTTTGTTTCCCAGTAAGAAATGGAGTTGAATCCCATGCAGTTTCTGGTCCTATGAGCAAGAGTTGTTTTCTGTTAAGGAAAGTCACTATTGCGCTCCCATTGTCATACACAGGGCAAATAGCACTGGCGTCGGTTCCCATCATGTACTGTGTATTGGACTGAAGAGGATCTACTGTTCTTGTCTGTTTCCTAAGCAGAATTGAACTAGATATGGCCGTGTGTGTAGGAAGCACAGTTCTTTTGTTCTGAGCAAGCTCACGTTTCGGACCCCATAGGAAACACAGTAGAGTAGAAGAGTGCTCTTTTCTCAAAAGCAGAGTGTGTTTCTGGTAAGGCGAGCCAGCGTTTGTTTCTCAGTCCTAAATGAGGTGAGTCACATGCAGTTTCTGGTCCTATGAGCAAGAGTTGTTTTCTGGAAAGGAAAGTCACTATTGGCCTCCCATTGCCATACACAGTGCAAAAAGCAATTGCGTCTGTTCCCAGCACGTACAGTGTATTGGACTGAAGAGGAGCTACTGTTCTTGTCAGTTTCCTAAGCAGAGTTTAACTAGATATGGCCCGTGTTTGTAGGAAGCATTGTTCTTTTGTTCTGAGCAAGCTCACGTTTCAGACCACATAGGAAACACAGTAGAGTAGAAGAGTGCTGTTTTCTCAAAAGCAGAGTGTGTTTCTTGTTAGGCGAGCTAGCGATTCTTTCCCAGTCCTATATGGAGTTGAATCACATGCAGTTTCTTGTCCTACGAGCAAGAGTTGTTTTCTGGTAAGAAGAGTCACTATTTTGCTCCCATTGCCATACACAGTGCAAAAAGCAATTGCGTCTGTTCCCAGTAAGTACAGTGTATTGGACTGAAGAGGAGCTACTGTTCTTGTCAGTTTCCTAAGCAGAGTTGATCTAGATATGCTCGTGTGTGTAGGAAGCACAGTTCTTTTGTTCTGAGCAAGCTCATTGTTCCGACCCCTTAGGAAACACAGTAGAGTAGAAGAGTGCTCTTTTCTCAAAAGCAGAGTGTGTTTCTTGTAAGGCGAGCCAGCGTTTGTTTCTCAGTCCTAAATGGAGCTGAATCACATGCAGTTTCTGGTCCTATGAGCAAGAGTTGTTTTCTTGTAAGGAAAGTCACTATTGCCCTCCCATTGCCATACACAGTGCAAATAGCACTCGCCTCTATTCCCAGCAAGTACAGTGTATTGGACTGAAGAGGAGCTACTGTTCTTGTCAGTTTCCTAAGCAGAGTTGAACTAGATATGGCCCGTGTTTGTAGGAAGCATAGTTCTTTTGTTCTGAGAAAGCTCACTGTTTGGACCCAATAGGAAACACAGTAGAGTAGAAGAGTGCTCTTTTCTCAAAAGCGGAGTGTGTTTCTTGTAAGGCGAGCTAGCGTTTGTTTCCCAGTCCTATATGGAGTTGAGTCACATGCAGTTTCTGGTCCTACAAGCAAGAGTTGTTTTCTGGTAAGGAAAGTAACTATTGTGCTCCCATTGCTATACACAGTGCAAATAGCACTCGCGTCTTTTCCCAGCAAGTAGAGTGTAATGGACTGAAGAAGAGCTACTGTTCTTGTCAGTTTCCTAAGCAGAGTTGAACTAATTATGGCCCGTGTTTGTAGGACGCATAGTTCTTTTGTACTGAGCAAGCTCACGTTTCGGTCCCCATAGGAAACACAGTAGAGTTGAAGAGTGCCCTTTTCTCAAAAGCAGAGTGTGTTTCTTGTAAGTCGAGCTAGCGATTGTTTCCCAGTCCTAAATGGAGTTGAATCACATGCAGTTTCTTGTCCTACAAGCAAGAGTTGTTTTCTGGTAAGAAGAGTCACTATTTTGCTCCCATTGCCATACACAGTGCAAAAAGCAATTGTGTCTGTTCCCAGCAAGTACAGTGTATTGAACTGAAGAGGAGCTACAGTTCTTGTCAGTTTACTAAGCAGAGTTTAACTAGATATGGCCCGTGTTTGCAGGAAGCATAGTTCTTTTGTTCTGAGAAAGCTCACGTTTCAGACCCAATAGGAAACACAGTAGAGTAGAAGAGTGCTGTTTTCTCAAAAGCAGAGTGTGTTTCTTGTAAGGCGAGCTAGCGATTGTTTCCCAGTCCTAAATGGAGTTGAATCACATGCAGTTTCTTGTCCTACGAGCAAGAGTTGTTTTCTGATAAGAAGAGTCACTATTTTGCTCCCATTGCCATACACAGTGCAAAAAGCAATTGCGTCTGTTCCCAGCAAGTACAGTGTATTGGACTGAAGAGGAGCTACTGTTCTTATCAGTTTCCTAAGCAGAGTTGAACTAGATATGGCCCGTGTGTGTAGGAATCACAGTTCTTTTGTTCTGAGCAAGCTCACTGTTCTTTCCCTATAGGAAACACAGTAGAGTAGAAGAGTGCTCTTTTCTCAAAAGCAGAGAGTGTTTCTTGTAAGGCGAGCTAGTGTTTGTTTCTCAGTCCTAAATGGAGTTGAAACACATGCATTTTCTGGTCCTACAAGCAAGAGTAGTTTTCTGGTAAGAAGAGTCACTATTGTGCTCCCATTTTCAAACACAGGGCAAATAGCACTGGCGTTTGTTCACATCATGTACAGTGTATTGGACTGAAGAGGATCTACTGTTCTTGTCAGTTTCCTAAACAGAATTGAACTAGATATGGTCGTGTGTGTAGGAAGCACAGTTCTTTTGTTCTGAGCAAGCTCACTGTTCTGACCCCATAGGAAATACAGTAGAGTAGAAGAGTGCTCTTTTCTCAAAAGCAGAGTGCGTTTCTTGTAAGGCGAGCTTGTGTTTGTTTCCCAGTCAGAAATGGAGTTGAATCCCATGCAGTTTCTGGTCCTACGAGCAAGAGTTGTTTTCTGGTAAGGAGAGTCACTATTGTGCTCCCATTTTCAAACAAAGGGCAAATAGCACTGGCGTCTGTTCCCAGCATGTACAGTGTATTGGACTGAAGAGGATCTACTGTTCTTGTCTGTTTCCTAAGCAGAATTGAGCTAGATATGGTCGTGTGTGTAGGAAGCACAGTTCTTTTGTTCTGAGCAAGCTCACGTTTCGGACCCCATAGGAAACACAGTAGAGTAGAAGAGTGCTCTTTTCTCAAAAGCACAGTGTGTTTCTGGTAAGGCGAGCCAGCGTTTGTTTCTCAGTCCTAAATGGAGTTGAGTCACATGCAGTTTCTGGTCCTATGAGCAAGAGTTGTTTTCTGGTAAGGAAAGTCACTATTGGCCTCCCATTGCCATACACAGTGCAAAAAGCAATTGCGTCTGTTCCCAGCACGTACAGTGTATTGGACTGAAGAGGAGCTACTGTTCTTGTCAGTTTCCTAAGCAGAGTTTAACTAGATATGGCCCGTGTTTGTAGGAATCAGAGTTCTTTTGTTCAAAGCAAGCTCACTGTTCTTTCCCTATAGGAAACACAGTAGAGTAGAAGAGTGCTCTTTTCTCAAAAGCAGAGTGTGTTTCTTGTAAGGCGAGCTAGTGTTTGTTTCTCAGTCATAAATGGTGTTGAATCACATGCAGTTTCTGGTCCTACGAGCAAGAGTTGTTTTCTGGTAAGGAAAGTCACTATTGCGCTCCCATTGCCATACACAGTGCAAATAGCACTCGCGTCTGTTCCCAGCAAGAACAGTGTATTGGACTGAAGAGGAGCTACTGTTCTTGTCAGTTTCCTAAGCAGAGTTGAACTAGACATGGCCCGTGTGTGTAGGAGTCACAGTTCTTTTGTTCTGAGAAAGCTCACTGTTCTTTCCCTATAGGAAACACAGTAGAGTAGAAGAGTGCTCTTTTCTCAAAAGCAGAGTGTGTTTCTTGTAAGGTGAGCTAGTGTTTGTTTCTCAGTCCTAAATGGAGTTGAATCACATGGCGTTTCTGGTACTACGAGCAAGAATTGTTTTCTGGTAAGGAAAGTCACTATTGCGCTCCCATTGCCATACACAGTGCAAATAGCACTCGCGTCTGTTCCCAGCAAGTACAGTGTATTGGACTGAAGAGGAGCTACTGTTCTTATCAGTTTCCTAAGCAGAGTTGAACTAGATATGGCCCGTGTGTGTAGGAATCACAGTTCTTTTGTTCGGAGCAAGCTCACTGTTCTTTCCCTATAGGAAACACAGTAGAGTAGAAGAGTGCTCTTTTCTCAAAAGCAGAGTGTGTTTCTTGTAAGGCGAGCCAGCGTTTGTTTCTCAGTCGTAAATGGAGTTGAGTCACATGCAGTTTCTGGTAATATGAGCAAGAGTTGTTTTCTGGTAAGGAAAGTCACTATTGCCCTCCCATTGCCATACACAGTGCAAATAGCACTCGCCTCTATTCCCAGCAGGTACAGTGTATTGGACTGAAGAGGAGCTACTGTTCTTGTCAGTTTCCTAAGCAGAGTTGAACTAGATATGGCCCGTGTTTGTAGGAAGCATAGTTCTTTTGTTCTGAGAAAGCTCACTGTTTGGACCCAATAGGAAACACAGTAGAGTAGAAGAGTGCTCTTTTCTCAAAAGCGGAGTGTGTTTCTTGTAAGGCGAGCTAGCGTTTGTTTCCCAGTCCTATATGGAGTTGAGTCACATGCAGTTTCTGGTCCTAAAAGCAAGATTTGTTTTCTGGTAAGGAAAGTAACTATTGTGCTCCCATTGCCATACACAGTGCAAATAGCACTCGCGTCTTTTCCCAGCAAGTAGAGTGTAATGGACTGAAGAGAAGCTACTGTTCTTGTCAGTTTCCTAAGCAGAGTTGAACTAATTATGGCCCGTGTTTGTAGGAAGCATAGTTCTTTTGTACTGAGCAAGCTCACGTTTCGGTCCCCATAGGAAACACAATAGAGTAGAAGAGTGCCCTTTTCTCAAAAGCAGAGTGTGTTTCTGGGAAGGCGAGGCAGCGTTTGTTTCCCAGTCCTATATGGATTTGAGTCACATGCAGTTTCTGGTCCTACAAGCAAGAGTTGTTTTCTGGTAAGAAGAGTCACTATTTTGCTCCCATTGCCATACACAGTGTAAAAAGCAATTGTGTCTGTTCCCAGCAAGTACAGTGTATTGAACTGAAGGGGAGCTACTGTTCTTGTCAGTTTCCTAAGCAGAGTTTAACTAGATATGGCCCGTGTTTGTAGGAAGCATAGTTCTTTGGTTCTGAGCAAGCTCACGTTTCAGACCCAATAGGAAACACAGTAGAGTAGAAGAGTGCTCTTTTCTCAAAAGCAGAGTGTGTTTCTTGTAAGGCGAGCTTGTGTTTGTTTCCCAGTCAGAAATGGAGTTGAATCCCATGCAGTTTCTGGTCCTACGAGCAAGAGTTGTTTTCTGGTAAGAAGAGTCACTATTTTGCTCCCTTTGCCATACACAGTGCAAAAAGCAATTGCGTCTGTTCCCAGCAAGTACAGTGTATTGGGCTGATAAGGAGCTACTGTTCTTATCAATTTCCTAAGCAGAGTTGAACTAGATATGGCCCGTGTGTTTAGGAATCAGAGTTCTTTTGTTCAAAGCAAGCTCACTGTTCTTTCCCTATAGGAAACACAGTAGAGTAGAAGACTGCTCTTTTCTCAAAAGCAGAGTGTGTTTCTTGTAAGGCGAGCTGGTGTTTGTTTCCCAGTCATAAATGGAGTTGAATAACATGCAGTTTCTGGTCCTACAAGCAAGAGTAGTTTTCTGGTAAGAAGAGTCACTTTTGTGCTCCCATTTTCAACACAGGGCAAATAGCACTGGCGTCTGTTCCCAGCATGTACAGTGTATTGGACTGAAGAGGATCTACTGTTCTTGTCAGTTTCCTAAACAGAATTGAACTAGATATGGTCGTGTGTGTAGGAAGCACAGTTCTTTTGTTCTGAGCAAGCTCACTGTTCAGACCCCATAGGAAATACATTAGAGTAGAACAGTGCTCTTTTCTCAAAAGCAGAGTGTGTTTCTTGTAAGGCGAGCTTGTGTTTGTTTCCCAGTCAGAAATGGAGTTGAATCCCATGCAGTTTCTGGTACTACAAGCAAGAGTTGTTTTCTGGTAAGGAAAGTCTCTATTGCCCCCCCCCCATTGCAATACACAGTGGAAAAAGCAATTGCGTCTGTTCCCAGCAAGTACAGTGTATTGGACTGAAGAGGACCTAATGTTCTTATCAGTTTCCTAAGCAGAGTTGAACTAGATATGGCCCGTGTGTGTAGGAAGCACAGTTCTTTTGTTCTGAGCAAGCTCACTGTTCAGACCCCATAGGAAATACAGTAGAGTAGAAGAGTGCTCTTTTCTCAAAAGCAGAGTGTGTTTCTGGTAAGGCGAGCTTGTGTTTGTTTCCCAGTCAGAAATGGAGTTGAATCCCATGCAGTTTCTGGTCCTACGAGCAAGAGTTGTTTTCTGGTAAGGAAAGTCACTATTGCGCTCCCATTGTCATACACAGGGCAAATAGCACTCACGTCTGTACCCAGCAAGTACAGTGTATTGGACTGAAGAGCAGCTACTGTTCTTGTCAGTTTCCTAAGCAGAGTTGAACTAGATATGGCCCGTGTGTGTAGGAAGCACAGTTCTTTTGTTCTGAGCAAACTCACTGTTCGGACACCATAGGAAACACAGTAGAGTAGAAGAGTGCTCTTTTCTCAAAAGCAGAGTGTGTTTCTTGTAAGGCCAGCTAGCGATTGTTTCCCAGTCCTAAATGGAGTTGAATCACATGCAGTTTCTGGTCCTACGAGCAAGAATTGATTTCTGGAAAGAAGAGTCACTATTTTGCTCCCTTTGCCATACACAGTGCAAAAAGCAATTGCGACTGTTCCCAGCAAGAACAGTGTATTGGACTGAAGAGGAGCTACTGTTCTTATCAGTTTCCTAAGCAGAGTTGAACTAGATATGGCCCGTGTGTGTAGGAGTCACAGTTCTTTTGTTCTGAGCAAGCTCACTGTTCTTTCCCTATAGGAAACACAGTAGAGTAGAAGAGTGCTCTTTTCTCAAAAGCAGAGTGTGTTTCTTGTAAGGTGAGCTAGTGTTTGTTTCTCAGTCCTAAATGGAGTTGAATCACATGGAGTTTCTGGTAATACGAGCAAGAATTGTTTTCTCGTAAGGAAAGTCACTATTGCGCTCCCATTGCCATACACAGTGCAAATAGCACTCGCTTCTGTTCCCAGTAAGTACAGTGTATTGGACTGAAGAGGAGCTACTGTTCTTATCAGTTTCCTAAGCAGAGTTGAACTTGATATGGCCCGTGTTTATAGGAATCACAGATCTTTTCTTCTGAGCAAGCTCACGTTTCAGACCCATAAGAAACACAGTAGAGTAGAAGAGTGCCCTTTTCTCAAAAGCAGAGTGTGTTTCTTTAAGTCGAGCTAGCAATTGTTTCCCAGTCCTAAATGGAGTTGAATCACATGCAGTTTCTGGTCCTACAAGCAAGAGTTGTTTTCTGGTAAGAAGAGTCACTATTTTGTTCCCATTGCCATACACAGTGCAATAAGCAATTGCGTCTGTTCCCAGCAAGTACAGTGTATTGGACTGAAGAGGAGCTACTGTTCTTATCAGTTTTCTAAACAGAATTGAACTAGATATGGTCGTGTGTGTAGGAAGCACAGTTATTTTGTTCTGAGCAAGCTCACTGTTCTTTCCCTATAGGAAACACAGTAGAGTAGAAGAGTGCTCTTTTCTCAAAAGCAGAGTGTGTTTCTGGTAAGGCGAGCCAGCGTTTGTTTCTCAGTCCTAAATGGAGTTGAGTCACATGCAGTTTCTGGTCCTATGTGCAAGAGTTGTTTTCTGTTAAGGAAAGTCACTATTGCGCTCCCATTGTCATACACAGGGCAAATAGCACTGGCGTCGGTTCCCAGCATGTACAGTGTATTGGACTGAAGAGGATCTACTGTTCTTGTCTGTTTCCTAAGCAGAATTGAACTAGATATGGCCGTGTGTGTAGGAAGCACAGTTCTTTTGTTCTGTGCATGCTCATGTTTCGGGCCCCATAGGAAACACAGTAGAGTAGAAGAGTGTTCTTTTCTCAAAAGCAGAGTGTGTTTCTGGTAAGGCGAGCCAGCGTTTGTTTCTCAGTCCTAAATGGAGTTGAGTCACATGCAGTTTCTGGTCCTATGTGCAAGAGTTGTTTTCTGGAAAGGAAAGTCACTATTGCCTTCCCATTGCCATACACAGTGCAAAAAGCAATTGCGTCTGTTCCCAGCACGTACAGTGTATTGTACTGAAGAGGAGCTACTGTTCTTGTCTGTTTCCTAAGCAGAGTTTAACTAGATATGGCCCGTGTTTGTAGGAAGCATAGTTCTTTTGTTCTGAGCAAGCTCACGTTTCAGACTCCATAGGAAACACAGTAGAGTAGAAGAGTGCTGTTTCCTCAAAAGCAGAGTGTGTTTCTTGTAAGGCGAGCTAGCGATTGTTTCCCAGTCCTAAATGGAGTTGAACCACATGCAGTTTCTTGTCCTACAAGCAAGAGTTGTTTTCTGGTAAGAAGAGTCACTATTTTGCTCCCATTGCCATACACAGTGCAAAAAGCAATTGCGACTGTTCCCAGCAAGTACAGCAAGACTGAAGAGGAGCTACTGTTCTTGTCTGTTTCCTAAGCAGAATTGAACTGGATATGGCCGTGTGTGTAGGAAGCACAGTTCTTTTGTTCTGAGCAAGCTCACTGTTCGGACCCCATAGGAAACACAGTAGAGTAGAAGAGTGCTCTTTTCTCAAAAGCAGAGTGTGTTTCTTGTAAGGCGAGCCAGTGATTGTTTCTCAGTCCTAAATGGAGTTGAATCACATGCAGTTTCTGGTCCTATGAGCAAGAGTTGTTTTCTGGTAAGGAAAGTCACTATTGCCCCCCCCCCATTGCCATACACAGTGCAAAAAGCAATTGCGTCTGTTCCCAGCAAGTACAGTGTATTGGGCTGAAGAGGAGCTACTGTTCTTATCAGTTTCCTAAGCAGAGTTGAACTAGATATGGCCTGTGTGTTTAGGAATCACAGTTCTTTTGTTCAATGCAAGCTCACTGTTCTTTCCCTATAGGAAACACAGTAGAGTAGAAGAGTGCTCTTTTCTCAAAAGCAGAGTGTGTTTCATGTAAGGCGAGCTAGTATTTGTTTCTCAGTCCTAAATGGAGTTGAATCACATGCAGTTTCTGGTCCTACGAGCAAGAGTTGTTTTCTGGTAAGGAAAGTCACTATTGCGCTCCCATTACCATACACAGTGCAAATAGCACTCGCGTCTGTTCCCAGCAAGTACAGTGTATTGGACTGAAGAGGAGCTATTGTTCTTATCAGTTTCCTAAGCAGAGTTGAACTAGATATGGCCCTTGTGTGTAGGAATCACAGTTCTTTTGTTCTGAGCAAGCTCACTGTTCTTTCCCTATAGGAAACACAGTAGAGTAGAAGAGTGCTCTTTTCTCAAAAGCAGAGTGTGTTTCTTGTAAGGCGAGCTATTGTTTGTTTCTCAGTCCTAAATGGAGTTGAAACACATGCAGTTTCTGGTCCTACAAGCAAGAGTAGTTTTCTGGTAAGAAGAGTCACTATTGTGCTCCCATTTTCAAACACAGGGCAAATAGCACTGGCGTCTGTTCCCATCATGTACAGTGTATTGGACTGAAGAGGATCTACTGTTCTTGTCAGTTTCCTAAACAGAATTGAACTAGATATGGTCGTGTGTGTAGGAAGCACAGTTCTTTTGTTCTGAGCTAGCTCACTGTTCGGACCCCTTAGGAAACACAGTAGAGTAGAAGAGTGCTCTTTTCTCAAAAGCAGAGTGTGTTTCTTGTAAGGCGAGCCAGTGTTTGTTTCTCAGTCCTAAATGGAGTTGAATCACATGCAGTTTCTGGTCCTATGAGCAAGAGTTGTTTTCTGGTAAGGAAAGTCACTATTGCGCCCCCCCTTTGCCATACACAGTGCAAAAAGCAATTGCGTCTGTTCCCAGCAAGTACAGTGTATTGGACTGAAGAGGAGCTACTGTTCTTATCAGTTTCCTAAGCAGAGTTGAACTAGATATGGCCCGTGTGTGTAGGAATCACAGTTCTTTTGTTCTGAGCAAGCTCACTGTTCTTTCCCTATAGGAAACACAGTAGAGTAGAAGAGTGCTCTTTTCTCAAAAGCAGAGTGTGTTTCTTGTAAGGCGAGCTTGTATTTGTTTCCCAGTCAGGAATGGAGTTGAATCCCATGTAGTTTCTGGTCCTAAGAGCAAGAGTTGTTTTCTGTAAAGGAAAGTCACTATTGCACTCCCATTGTCATACACAGTGCAAAGAGCACTGGCGTCAGTACCCAGCATGTACAGTGTATTGGACTGAAGAGGATCTACTGTTCTTGTCTGTTTCCTATACAGAATTGAACTAGATATGGCCGTGTGTGTAGGAAGCACAGTTCTTTTGTTCTGAGCAAGCTCACTGTTCAGACCCCATAGGAAACACAGTAGAGTAGAAGAGTGCTCTTTTCTCAAAAGCAGAGTGTATTTCTTGTAAGGCGAGCAAGTGTTTCTTTCTCAGTCCTAAATGGAGTTGAATCACATGCAGTTTCTGGTCCTATGAGCAAGAGTTGTTTTCTGGTAAGGAAAGTCACTATTGGCCCCCCCCCTTTGCCATACACAGTGCAAAAAGCAATTGCGTCTGTTCCCAGCAAGTACAGTGTATTGGACTGAAGAGGAGCTACTGTTCTTGTCAGTTTCCTAAGCAGAGTTGAACTAGATATGGCCCGTGTGTGTAGGAAGCACAGTTCTTTTGTTCTGAGCAAGCTCACTGTTCGGATCCCATAGGAAACACAGTAGAGTAGAAGAGTGCCCTTTTCTCAAAATCAGAGTGTGTTTCTTGTATGGCGAGCTAGCGATTGTTTCCCAGTCCTAAATGGAGTTGAATCACATGCCGTTTCTGGTCCTACGAGCAAGAGTTGTTTTCTGGTAAGAAGAGTCACTATTTTGCTCCCTTTGCCATACACAGTGCAAAAAGCAATTGCGTCTCTTCCCAGCAAGTACAGTGTATTGGGCTGAAGAGTAGCTACTGTTCTTATCAGTTTCCTAAGCAGAGTTGAACTAGATATTGCCCGTGTGTGTAGTAATTACAGTTCTTTTGTTCAAAGCAAGCTCACTGTTCTTTCCCAATAGGAAACACAGTAGAGTAGAAGAGTGCTCTTTTCTCAAAAGCAGAGTGTGTTTCTTGTAAGGCGAGCTAGTGTTTGTTTCTCAGTCATAAATGGAGTTGAATCACATGCAGTTTCTGGTCCTCCGAGCAAGAGTTGTTTTCTGGTAAGGAAAGTCACTATTGCGCTCCCATTGCCATACACAGTGCAAATAGCACTCGCGTCTTTTCCCAGCAAGTACAGTGTATTGGACTGAAGAGGAGCTACTGTTCTTATCACTTTCCTAAGCAGAGTTGAACTAGATATGGCCCGTGTGTGTAGGAATCACAGTTCTTTTGTTCTGAGCAAGCTCACCGTTCTTTCCCTATAGGAAAAACAGTAGAGTAGAAGAGTGCTCTTTTCTCAAAAGCAGAGTGTGTTTCTTGTAAGGCCAGCTAGTGTTTGTTTCTCAGTCCTAAATGGAGTTGAATCACATGCAGTTTCTGGTCCTATGAGCAAGAATTGTTTTCTGGTAAGGAAAGTCACTATTGCCCTCCCATTGCCATACACAGTGCAAATAGCACTCGCGTCTGTTCCCAGCAAGTACAGTGTATTGGACTGAAGAGGAGCTACTGTTCTTGTCAGTTTCCTAAGCAGAGTTGAACTAGATATGGCCCGTGTTTGTAGGAAGCATAGTTCTTTTGTTCTGAGCAAGCTCACTGTTCGGTCCCCATAGGAAACACAGTAGAGTAGAAGAGTGCTCTTTTCTCAAAAGCAGAGTGTGTTTCTTGTAAGGCGAGCTAGCGTTTGTTTCCCAGTCCTATATGGAGTTGAGTCACATGCAGTTTCTGGTCCTACAAGCAAGAGTTGTTTTCTGGTAAGGAAAGAAACTTGTGCTCCCATTGCCATACACAGTGCAAAAAGCAATTGCGTCTGTTCCCAGCAAGTACAGTGTATTGGAGTGAAGAGGAGCTACTGTTCTTGTCAGTTTCCTAAGCAGAGTTGAACTAATTATGGCCCGTGTTTGTAGGAACCATAGTTCTTTTGTTCTGAACAATCTCACGTTTCAGACCCCATAGGAAACACAGTAGAGTAGAAGAGTGCCTTTTTCTCAAAAGCAGAGAGTGTTCCTTGTAAGTCGAGCTAGCGATTGTTTCCCAGTCCTAAATGGAGTTGAATCACATGCAGTTTCATGTCCTACAAGCAAGAGTTGTTTTCTGGTAAGAAGAGTCACTATTGTGCTCCCATTGCCATACACAGTGCAAAAAGCATTTGCGTCTGTTCCCAGCAAGTACAGTGTATTGGACTGAAGAGGAGCTACTGTTCTTATAAGTTTCCTAAGCAGAGTTGAACTAGATATGGCCGTGTGTGTAGGAATCACAGTTCTTTTGTTCTGAGCAAGCTCACTGTTCTTTCCCTATAGGAAACACAGTAGAGTAGAAGAGTGCTCTTTTCTCAAAAGCAGAGTGTGTTTCTTGTAAGACGAGCTAGTGTTTGTTTCCCAGTCCTAAATGGAGTTGAATCACATGCAGATTCTGGTCCTAAAAGCAAGAGTAGTTTTTTGGTAAGAAGAGTCACTATTGTGCTCCCATTTTCAAACACAGGGCAAATAGCACTGGCGTCTGTTCCCAGCATGTACAGTGTATTGGACTGAAGAGGATCTACTGGTCTTGTCATTTTCCTAAACAGAATTGAACTAGATATGGTCGTGTGTGTAGGAAGCACATTTCTTTTGTTCTGAACAAGCTCACTGTTCAGACCCCATAGGAAATACAGTAGAGTAGAAGAGTGCTCTTTTCTCAAAAGCAAAGCGTGTTTCTTGTAAGGAGAGCTTGTGTTTGTTTCCCAGTCAGAAATGGAGTTGAATTCCATGCAGTTTCTGGTCCTATGAGCAAGAGTTGTTTTCTGGTAAGGAAAGTCACTATTGCCCTCCCATTTCCATACACAGTGCAAAAAGCAATTGCGTCTGTTCCCAGCAAGTACAGTGTATTGGACTGAAGAGGAGCTACTGTTCTTGTCAGTTTCCTAAGCAGAGTTTAACTAGATATGGCCCGTGTTTGTAGGAAGCATAGTTCTTTTGTTCTGAGCAAGCTCACGTTTCAGACCCCATAGGAAACACAGTAGAGTAGAAGAGTGCTGTTTTCTCAAAAGTGGAGTGTGTTTCTTGTAAGGTGAGCTAGCGTTTGTTTCCCAGTCCTAAATGGAGTTGAATCACATGCAGTTTCTTGTCCTATGAGCAAGAGTTGTTTTCTGGTAAGAAGAGTCACTATTTTCCTCCCATTGCCATACACAGTGCAAAAAGCAATTGCGTCTGTTCCCAGCAAGTACAGTGTATTGGACTGAAGAGGAGCTACTGTTCTTGTCAGTTTCCTATGAAGAGTTGAACTAGATATGGCCGTGTGTGTAGGAAGCACAGTTCTTCTGTTCTGAGCAAGCTCACTGTTCCGACCCCATAGGAAACACAGTAGAGTAGAAGAGTGCTCTTTTCTCAAAAGCAGAGTGTGTTTCTTGTAAGGTGAGCCAGCGTTTGTTTCTCATTCCTAAATGGAATTGAATCACATGCAGGTTCTGGTCCTATGAGCAAGAGTTGTTTTCTGGTAAGGAAAGTCACTATTGCACTCCCATTGCCATACACAGTGCAAATAGCTCTCGACTCTGTTCCCAGCAAGTACAGTGTATTGGACTGAAGAGGAGCTACTGTTCTTGTCAGTTTCCTAAGCAGAGTTGAACTAGATATGGCCCGTGTGTGTAGGAAGCACAGTTCTTTTGTTCTGAGCAAGCTCACTGTTCGGATCCCATAGGAAACACAGTAGAGTAGAAGAGTGCCCTTTTCTCAAAATCAGAGTGTGTTTCTTGTATGGCGAGCTAGCGATTGTTTCCCAGTCCTAAATGGAGTTGAATCACATGCCGTTTCTGGTCCTACGAGCAAGAGTTGTTTTCTGGTAAGAAGAGTCACTATTTTGCTCCCTTTGCCATACACAGTGCAAAAAGCAATTGCGTCTCTTCCCAGCAAGTACAGTGTATTGGGCTGAAGAGTAGCTACTGTTCTTATCAGTTTCCTAAGCAGAGTTGAACTAGATATTGCCCGTGTGTGTAGTAATTACAGTTCTTTTGTTCAAAGCAAGCTCACTGTTCTTTCCCAATAGGAAACACAGTAGAGTAGAAGAGTGCTCTTTTCTCAAAAGCAGAGTGTGTTTCTTGTAAGGCGAGCTAGTGTTTGTTTCTCAGTCATAAATGGAGTTGAATCACATGCAGTTTCTGGTCCTCCGAGCAAGAGTTGTTTTCTGGTAAGGAAAGTCACTATTGCGCTCCCATTGCCATACACAGTGCAAATAGCACTCGCGTCTGTTCCCAGCAAGTACAGTGTATTGGACTGAAGAGGAGCTACTGTTCTTATCACTTTCCTAAGCAGAGTTGAACTAGATATGGCCCGTGTGTGTAGGAATCACAGTTCTTTTGTTCTGAGCAAGCTCACCGTTCTTTCCCTATAGGAAAAACAGTAGAGTAGAAGAGTGCTCTTTTCTCAAAAGCAGAGTGTGTTTCTTGTAAGGCGAGCTAGTGTTTGTTTCTCAGTCCTAAATGGAGTTGAATCACATGCAGTTTCTGGTCCTATGAGCAAGAATTGTTTTCTGGTAAGGAAAGTCACTATTGCCCTCCCATTGCCATACACAGTGCAAATAGCACTCGCGTCTGTTCCCAGCAAGTACAGTGTATTGGACTGAAGAGGAGCTACTGTTCTTGTCAGTTTCCTAAGCAGAGTTGAACTAGATATGGCCCGTGTTTGTAGGAAGCATAGTTCTTTTGTTCTGAGCAAGCTCACTGTTCGGTCCCCATAGGAAACACAGTAGAGTAGAAGAGTGCTCTTTTCTCAAAAGCAGAGTGTGTTTCTTGTAAGGCGAGCTAGCGTTTGTTTCCCAGTCCTATATGGAGTTGAGTCACATGCAGTTTCTGGTCCTACAAGCAAGAGTTGTTTTCTGGTAAGGAAAGAAACTATTGTGCTCCCATTGCCATACACAGTGCAAAAAGCAATTGCGTCTGTTCCCAGCAAGTACAGTGTATTGGAGTGAAGAGGAGCTACTGTTCTTGTCAGTTTCCTAAGCAGAGTTGAACTAATTATGGCCCGTGTTTGTAGGAACCATAGTTCTTTTGTTCTGAACAATCTCACGTTTCAGACCCCATAGGAAACACAGTAGAGTAGAAGAGTGCCTTTTTCTCAAAAGCAGAGAGTGTTCCTTGTAAGTCGAGCTAGCGATTGTTTCCCAGTCCTAAATGGAGTTGAATCACATGCAGTTTCTTGTCCTACAAGCAAGAGTTGTTTTCTGGTAAGAAGAGTCACTATTGTGCTCCCATTGCCATACACAGTGCAAAAAGCATTTGCGTCTGTTCCCAGCAAGTACAGTGTATTGGACTGAAGAGGAGCTACTGTTCTTATAAGTTTCCTAAGCAGAGTTGAACTAGATATGGCCGTGTGTGTAGGAATCACAGTTCTTTTGTTCTGAGCAAGCTCACTGTTCTTTCCCTATAGGAAACACAGTAGAGTAGAAGAGTGCTCTTTTCTCAAAAGCAGAGTGTGTTTCTTGTAAGACGAGCTAGTGTTTGTTTCCCAGTCCTAAATGGAGTTGAATCACATGCAGATTCTGGTCCTAAAAGCAAGAGTAGTTTTTTGGTAAGAAGAGTCACTATTGTGCTCCCATTTTCAAACACAGGGCAAATAGCACTGGCGTCTGTTCCCAGCATGTACAGTGTATTGGACTGAAGAGGATCTACTGGTCTTGTCATTTTCCTAAACAGAATTGAACTAGATATGGTCGTGTGTGTAGGAAGCACATTTCTTTTGTTCTGAACAAGCTCACTGTTCAGACCCCATAGGAAATACAGTAGAGTAGAAGAGTGCTCTTTTCTCAAAAGCAAAGCGTGTTTCTTGTAAGGAGAGCTTGTGTTTGTTTCCCAGTCAGAAATGGAGTTGAATTCCATGCAGTTTCTGGTCCTATGAGCAAGAGTTGTTTTCTGGTAAGGAAAGTCACTATTGCCCTCCCATTTCCATACACAGTGCAAAAAGCAATTGCGTCTGTTCCCAGCAAGTACAGTGTATTGGACTGAAGAGGAGCTACTGTTCTTGTCAGTTTCCTAAGCAGAGTTTAACTAGATATGGCCCGTGTTTGTAGGAAGCATAGTTCTTTTGTTCTGAGCAAGCTCACGTTTCAGACCCCATAGGAAACACAGTAGAGTAGAAGAGTGCTGTTTTCTCAAATGTGGAGTGTGTTTCTTGTAAGGTGAGCTAGCGTTTGTTTCCCAGTCCTATATGGAGTTGAGTCACATGTAGTTTCTGGGCCTATGAGCAAGAGTTGTTTTCTGGTAAGGAAAGTCACTATTGTGCTCCCATTTCCATACACAGTGCAAATAGCACTCGCGTCTGTTCCCAGTAAGTACAGTGTATTGGACTGAAGAGGAGCTACTGTTCCTGTCAGTTTCATAAGCAGAGTTGAACTATGTATGGCACGTGTGTGTAGGAAGCACAGTTCTTTTGTTCTGAGCAAGCTCACTGTTCGGACCCCATAGGAATCACAGTAGAGTAGAAGAGTGCCCTTTTCTCAAAAGCAGAGTGTGTTTCTTGTAAGGCGAGCTAGCGATTGTTTCCCAGTCCTAAATGGAGTTGAATCACATGCAGTTTCTGGTCCTACGAGCAAGAGTTGTTTTCTGGTAAGAAGAGTCACTATTTTGCTCCCTTTGCCATACACAGTGCAAAAAGCAATTTCGTCTGTTCCCAGCAAGTACAGTGTATTGGGCTGAAGAGGAGCTACTGTTCTTATCAGTTTCCTAAGCAGAGTTGAACTAGATATGGCCCGTGTGTTTAGGAAACACAGTTCTTTTGTTCAAAGCAAGCTCACTGTTCTTTCCCTATAGGAAACACAGTAGAGTAGAAGAGTGCTCTTTTCTCAAAAGCAGAGTGTGTTTCTTGTAAGGCGAGCTAGTGTTTGTTTCTCAGTCCTATATGGAGTTGAATCACATGCAATTTCTGGTCCTACGAGCAAGGGTTGTTTTCTGGTAAGGAAAGTCACTATTGCGCTCCCATTGCCATACACAGTGCAAATAGCACTCGCGTCTGTTCCCAGCAAGTACAGTGTATTGGACTGAAGAGGAGCTACTGTTCTTATCAGTGTCCTAAGCAGAGTTGAACTAGATATGGCCCGTGTGTTTAGGAATCACAGTTCTTTTGTTCTGAGCAAGCTCACTGTTCTTTCCCTATAGGAAACACAGTAGAGTAGAAGAGTGCTCTTTTCTCAAAAGCAGAGTGTGTTTCCTGTAAGGCGAGCTAGTGTTTGTTTCCCATTCCTAAATGGAGTTGAATCACATGCAGTTTCTGGTCCTACAAGCAAGAGTAGTTTTTTGGTAAGAAGAGTCACTATTGTGCTCCCATTTTCAAACACAGGGCAAATAGCACTGGCGTCTGTTACCAGCATGTACAGTGTATTGGACTGAAGAGGAGCTACTGTTCTTGTCAGTTTCCTAAGCAGAGTTCAACTAGATATGGCCCGTGTTTGTAGGAAGCATAGTTCTTTTGTTCTGAGCAAGCTCACGTTTCAGACCCAATAGGAAACACAGTAGAGTAGAAGATTGCTCTTTTATCAAAAGTAGAGTGTGTTTCTTGTAAGGCGAGCTAGTGTTTGTTTCCCAGTCCTAAATGGAGTTGAATCACATGCAGTTTCTGGTCCTACAAGCAAGAGTAGTTTTTTGGTAAGAAGAGTCACTATTGTGCTCCCATTTTCAAACACAGGGCAAATAGCACTGGCGTCTGTTCCCAGCATGTACAGTGTATTGGACTGAAGAGGATCTACTGTTCTTGTCATTTTCCTAAACAGAATTGAACTAGATATGGTCGTGTGTGTAGGAAGCACAGTTCTTTTGTTCTGAGCAAGCTCACTGTTCAGACCCCATAGGAATTACAGTAGAGTAGAAGAGTGCTGTTTTCTCAAAAGCAGAGTGTGTTTCTTGTAAGGCGAGCTAGTGTTTGTTTCTCAGTCCTAAATGGAGTTGAATCACATGCAGTTTCTGGTCCTATGAGCAAGAGTTGTTTTCTGTTAAGGAAAGTCACTATTTCGCTCCCATTGCCATACACAGTGCAAATAGCACTCACGTCTGTTCCCAGCAAGTACAGTGTATTGGACTCAAGAGGAGCTACTGTTCTTGTCAGTTTCCTAAGCAGAGTTTAACTAGATATGGCCGTGTTTGTAGGAAGCATAGTTCTTTTGTTCTGAGCAAGCTCACGTTTCAGACCCCATAGGAAACACAGTAGAGTAGAAGAGTGCTGTTTTCTCCAAAGTAGAGTGTGTTTCTTGTAAGGCGAGCTAGCGATTGTTTCCCAGTCCTAAATGGAGTTGAATCACATGCAGTTTCTTGTCCTATGAGCAAGAGTTGTTTTCTGGTAAGAAGAGTCACTATTTTCCTCCCATTGCCATACACAGTGCAAAAAGCAATTGCGTCTGTTCCCAGCAAGTATAGTGTATTGGACTGAAGAGGAGCTACTGTTCTTGTCAGTTTCCTATGAAGAGTTGAACTAGATATGGCCGTGTGTGTAGGAAGCACAGTTCTTCTGTTCTGAGCAAGCTCACTGTTCCGACCCCATAGGAAACACAGTAGAGTAGAAGAGTGCTCTTTTCTCAAAAGCAGAGTGTGTTTCTTGTAAGGTGAGCCAGCGTTTGTTTCTCATTCCTAAATGGAATTGAATCACATGCAGGTTCTGGTCCTATGAGCAAGAGTTGTTTTCTGGTAAGGAAAGTCACTATTGCACTCCCATTGCCATACACAGTGCAAATAGCTCTCGACTCTGTTCCCAGCAAGTACAGTGTATTGGACTGAAGAGGAGCTACTGTTCTTGTCAGTTTCCTAAGCAGAGTTGAACTAGATATGGCCCGTGTGTGTAGGAAGCACAGTTCTTTTGTTCTGAGCAAGCTCACTGTTCGGATCCCATAGGAAACACAGTAGAGTAGAAGAGTGCCCTTTTCTCAAAATCAGAGTGTGTTTCTTGTATGGCGAGCTAGCGATTGTTTCCCAGTCCTAAATGGAGTTGAATCACATGCCGTTTCTGGTCCTACGAGCAAGAGTTGTTTTCTGGTAAGAAGAGTCACTATTTTGCTCCCTTTGCCATACACAGTGCAAAAAGCAATTGCGTCTCTTCCCAGCAAGTACAGTGTATTGGGCTGAAGAGTAGCTACTGTTCTTATCAGTTTCCTAAGCAGAGTTGAACTAGATATTGCCCGTGTGTGTAGTAATTACAGTTCTTTTGTTCAAAGCAAGCTCACTGTTCTTTCCCAATAGGAAACACAGTAGAGTAGAAGAGTGCTCTTTTCTCAAAAGCAGAGTGTGTTTCTTGTAAGGCGAGCTAGTGTTTGTTTCTCAGTCATAAATGGAGTTGAATCACATGCAGTTTCTGGTCCTCCGAGCAAGAGTTGTTTTCTGGTAAGGAAAGTCACTATTGCGCTCCCATTGCCATACACAGTGCAAATAGCACTCGCGTCTGTTCCCAGCAAGTACAGTGTATTGGACTGAAGAGGAGCTACTGTTCTTATCACTTTCCTAAGCAGAGTTGAACTAGATATGGCCCGTGTGTGTAGGAATCACAGTTCTTTTGTTCTGAGCAAGCTCACCGTTCTTTCCCTATAGGAAAAACAGTAGAGTAGAAGAGTGCTCTTTTCTCAAAAGCAGAGTGTGTTTCTTGTAAGGCGAGCTAGTGTTTGTTTCTCAGTCCTAAATGGAGTTGAATCACATGCAGTTTCTGGTCCTATGAGCAAGAATTGTTTTCTGGTAAGGAAAGTCACTATTGCCCTCCCATTGCCATACACAGTGCAAATAGCACTCGCGTCTGTTCCCAGCAAGTACAGTGTATTGGACTGAAGAGGAGCTACTGTTCTTGTCAGTTTCCTAAGCAGAGTTGAACTAGATATGGCCCGTGTTTGTAGGAAGCATAGTTCTTTTGTTCTGAGCAAGCTCACTGTTCGGTCCCCATAGGAAACACAGTAGAGTAGAAGAGTGCTCTTTTCTCAAAAGCAGAGTGTGTTTCTTGTAAGGCGAGCTAGCGTTTGTTTCCCAGTCCTATATGGAGTTGAGTCACATGCAGTTTCTGGTCCTACAAGCAAGAGTTGTTTTCTGGTAAGGAAAGAAACTATTGTGCTCCCATTGCCATACACAGTGCAAAAAGCAATTGCGTCTGTTCCCAGCAAGTACAGTGTATTGGAGTGAAGAGGAGCTACTGTTCTTGTCAGTTTCCTAAGCAGAGTTGAACTAATTATGGCCCGTGTTTGTAGGAACCATAGTTCTTTTGTTCTGAACAATCTCACGTTTCAGACCCCATAGGAAACACAGTAGAGTAGAAGAGTGCCTTTTTCTCAAAAGCAGAGAGTGTTCCTTGTAAGTCGAGCTAGCGATTGTTTCCCAGTCCTAAATCGAGTTGAATCACATGCAGTTTCTTGTCCTACAAGCAAGAGTTGTTTTCTGGTAAGAAGAGTCACTATTGTGCTCCCATTGCCATACACAGTGCAAAAAGCATTTGCGTCTGTTCCCAGCAAGTACAGTGTATTGGACTGAAGAGGAGCTACTGTTCTTATAAGTTTCCTAAGCAGAGTTGAACTAGATATGGCCGTGTGTGTAGGAATCACAGTTCTTTTGTTCTGAGCAAGCTCACTGTTCTTTCCCTATAGGAAACACAGTAGAGTAGAAGAGTGCTCTTTTCTCAAAAGCAGAGTGTGTTTCTTGTAAGACGAGCTAGTGTTTGTTTCCCAGTCCTAAATGGAGTTGAATCACATGCAGATTCTGGTCCTAAAAGCAAGAGTAGTTTTTTGGTAAGAAGAGTCACTATTGTGCTCCCATTTTCAAACACAGGGCAAATAGCACTGGCGTCTGTTCCCAGCATGTACAGTGTATTGGACTGAAGAGGATCTACTGGTCTTGTCATTTTCCTAAACAGAATTGAACTAGATATGGTCGTGTGTGTAGGAAGCACATTTCTTTTGTTCTGAACAAGCTCACTGTTCAGACCCCATAGGAAATACAGTAGAGTAGAAGAGTGCTCTTTTCTCAAAAGCAAAGCGTGTTTCTTGTAAGGAGAGCTTGTGTTTGTTTCCCAGTCAGAAATGGAGTTGAATTCCATGCAGTTTCTGGTCCTATGAGCAAGAGTTGTTTTCTGGTAAGGAAAGTCACTATTGCCCTCCCATTTCCATACACAGTGCAAAAAGCAATTGCGTCTGTTCCCAGCAAGTACAGTGTATTGGACTGAAGAGGAGCTACTGTTCTTGTCAGTTTCCTAAGCAGAGTTTAACTAGATATGGCCCGTGTTTGTAGGAAGCATAGTTCTTTTGTTCTGAGCAAGCTCACGTTTCAGACCCCATAGGAAACACAGTAGAGTAGAAGAGTGCTGTTTTCTCAAATGTGGAGTGTGTTTCTTGTAAGGTGAGCTAGCGTTTGTTTCCCAGTCCTATATGGAGTTGAGTCACATGTAGTTTCTGGGCCTATGAGCAAGAGTTGTTTTCTGGTAAGGAAAGTCACTATTGTGCTCCCATTTCCATACACAGTGCAAATAGCACTCGCGTCTGTTCCCAGTAAGTACAGTGTATTGGACTGAAGAGGAGCTACTGTTCCTGTCAGTTTCATAAGCAGAGTTGAACTATGTATGGCACGTGTGTGTAGGAAGCACAGTTCTTTTGTTCTGAGCAAGCTCACTGTTCGGACCCCATAGGAATCACAGTAGAGTAGAAGAGTGCCCTTTTCTCAAAAGCAGAGTGTGTTTCTTGTAAGGCGAGCTAGCGATTGTTTCCCAGTCCTAAATGGAGTTGAATCACATGCAGTTTCTGGTCCTACGAGCAAGAGTTGTTTTCTGGTAAGAAGAGTCACTATTTTGCTCCCTTTGCCATACACAGTGCAAAAAGCAATTTCGTCTGTTCCCAGCAAGTACAGTGTATTGGGCTGAAGAGGAGCTACTGTTCTTATCAGTTTCCTAAGCAGAGTTGAACTAGATATGGCCCGTGTGTTTAGGAAACACAGTTCTTTTGTTCAAAGCAAGCTCACTGTTCTTTCCCTATAGGAAACACAGTAGAGTAGAAGAGTGCTCTTTTCTCAAAAGCAGAGTGTGTTTCTTGTAAGGCGAGCTAGTGTTTGTTTCTCAGTCCTATATGGAGTTGAATCACATGCAATTTCTGGTCCTACGAGCAAGGGTTGTTTTCTGGTAAGGAAAGTCACTATTGCGCTCCCATTGCCATACACAGTGCAAATAGCACTCGCGTCTGTTCCCAGCAAGTACAGTGTATTGGACTGAAGAGGAGCTACTGTTCTTATCAGTGTCCTAAGCAGAGTTGAACTAGATATGGCCCGTGTGTTTAGGAATCACAGTTCTTTTGTTCTGAGCAAGCTCACTGTTCTTTCCCTATAGGAAACACAGTAGAGTAGAAGAGTGCTCTTTTCTCAAAAGCAGAGTGTGTTTCCTGTAAGGCGAGCTAGTGTTTGTTTCCCATTCCTAAATGGAGTTGAATCACATGCAGTTTCTGGTCCTACAAGCAAGAGTAGTTTTTTGGTAAGAAGAGTCACTATTGTGCTCCCATTTTCAAACACAGGGCAAATAGCACTGGCGTCTGTTACCAGCATGTACAGTGTATTGGACTGAAGAGGAGCTACTGTTCTTGTCAGTTTCCTAAGCAGAGTTCAACTAGATATGGCCCGTGTTTGTAGGAAGCATAGTTCTTTTGTTCTGAGCAAGCTCACGTTTCAGACCCAATAGGAAACACAGTAGAGTAGAAGATTGCTCTTTTATCAAAAGTAGAGTGTGTTTCTTGTAAGGCGAGCTAGTGTTTGTTTCCCAGTCCTAAATGGAGTTGAATCACATGCAGTTTCTGGTCCTACAAGCAAGAGTAGTTTTTTGGTAAGAAGAGTCACTATTGTGCTCCCATTTTCAAACACAGGGCAAATAGCACTGGCGTCTGTTCCCAGCATGTACAGTGTATTGGACTGAAGAGGATCTACTGTTCTTGTCATTTTCCTAAACAGAATTGAACTAGATATGGTCGTGTGTGTAGGAAGCACAGTTCTTTTGTTCTGAGCAAGCTCACTGTTCAGACCCCATAGGAATTACAGTAGAGTAGAAGAGTGCTGTTTTCTCAAAAGCAGAGTGTGTTTCTTGTAAGGCGAGCTAGTGTTTGTTTCTCAGTCCTAAATGGAGTTGAATCACATGCAGTTTCTGGTCCTATGAGCAAGAGTTGTTTTCTGTTAAGGAAAGTCACTATTTCGCTCCCATTGCCATACACAGTGCAAATAGCACTCACGTCTGTTCCCAGCAAGTACAGTGTATTGGACTCAAGAGGAGCTACTGTTCTTGTCAGTTTCCTAAGCAGAGTTTAACTAGATATGGCCGTGTTTGTAGGAAGCATAGTTCTTTTGTTCTGAGCAAGCTCACGTTTCAGACCCCATAGGAAACACAGTAGAGTAGAAGAGTGCTGTTTTCTCCAAAGTAGAGTGTGTTTCTTGTAAGGCGAGCTAGCGATTGTTTCCCAGTCCTAAATGGAGTTGAATCACATGCAGTTTCTTGTCCTATGAGCAAGAGTTGTTTTCTGGTAAGAAGAGTCACTATTTTCCTCCCATTGCCATACACAGTGCAAAAAGCAATTGCGTCTGTTCCCAGCAAGTACAGTGTATTGGACTGAAGAGGAGCTACTGTTCTTGTCAGTTTCCTATGAAGAGTTGAACTAGATATGGCCGTGTGTGTAGGAAGCACAGTTCTTCTGTTCTGAGCAAGCTCACTGTTCCGACCCCATAGGAAACACAGTAGAGTAGAAGAGTGCTCTTTTCTCAAAAGCAGAGTGTGTTTCTTGTAAGGTGAGCCAGCGTTTGTTTCTCATTCCTAAATGGAATTGAATCACATGCAGGTTCTGGTCCTATGAGCAAGAGTTGTTTTCTGGTAAGGAAAGTCACTATTGCACTCCCATTGCCATACACAGTGCAAATAGCTCTCGACTCTGTTCCCAGCAAGTACAGTGTATTGGACTGAAGAGGAGCTACTGTTCTTGTCAGTTTCCTAAGCAGAGTTGAACTAGATATGGCCCGTGTTTGTAGGAAGCATAGTTCTTTTGTTCTTAGCAAGTTCACTGTTTGGACCCAATAGGAAACACAGTAGAGTAGAAGAGTGCTCTTTTCTCAAAAGCGGAGTGTGTTTCTTGTAAGGCGAGCTAGCGTTTGTTTCCCAGTCCTATATGGAGTTGAGTCACATGCAGTTTCTGGTCCTACAAGCAAGAGTTGTTTTCTGGTAAGGAAAGTAACTATTGTGCTCCCATGCCATACACAGTGCAAATAGCACTCGCGTCTTTTCCCAGAAAGTACAGTGTAATGGACTGAAGAGGAGCTACTGTTCTTGTCAGTTTCCTAAGTAGAGTTGAATTAATTATGGCCCGTGTTTGTAGGAAGCATAGTTCTTTTGTTCTGAGCAAGCTCACGTTTCGGACCCCATAGGAAACACAGTATAGTAGAAGAGTGCCCTTTTCTCAAAAGCAGAGTGTGTTTCTTGTAAGTCGAGCTAGCGATTGTTTCCCAGTCCTAAATGGAGTTGAAACACATGCAGTTTCTTGTCCTACAAGCAAGAGTTGGTTTCTGGTAAGAAGAGTCACTATTTTGTTCCCATTGCCATACACCGTGCAAAAAGCAATTGGGTCTATTCCCAGCAAGTACAGTGTATTGGACTGAAGAGGAGCTACTGTTCTTGTCAGTTTCCTAAGCAGAGTTTAACTAGATATGGCCCGTGTTTGTAGGAAGCATAGTTCTTTTGTTCTGAGCAAGCTCACTTTTCAGACCCAATAGTAAACACAGTAGAGTAGAAGAGTGCTCTTTTCTCAAAAGCAGAGTGTGTTTCTTGTAAGGCGAGCTAGCGATTGTTTCCCAGTCCTAAATGGAGTTGAATCACATGCAGTTTCTGGTCCTATGAGCAAGAGTTGTTTTCTGGTAAGAAGAGTCACTATTTTGCTCCCATTGCCATACACAGTGCAAAAAGCAATTGCGTCTGTTCCCAGCAAGTACAGTGTATTGGACTGAAGAGGAGCTACTGTTGATATCACTTTCCTAAGCAGAGTTGAACTAGATATGGCCCGTGTGTGTAAGAATCACAGTTCTTTTGTTCTGAGCATGCTCACGGTTCTTTCCCTATAGGAAACACAGTAGAGTAGAAGAGTGCTCTTTACTCAAAAGCAGAGTGTGTTTCTTGTAAGGCGAGCTACTGTTTGTTTTTCAGTCCTAAATGGAGTTGAATCACATGCAGTTTCTGGTCCTACAAGCAAGAGTAGTTTTCTGGTAAGAAGAGTCACTATTGTGCTCCCATTTTCAAACACAGGGCAAATAGCACTGGCGTCTGTTCCCAGCATGTACAGTGTATTGGACTGAAGAGGATCTACTGTTCTTGTCAGTTTCCTAAACAGAATTGAACTAGATATGGTCGTGTGTGTAGGAAGCACAGTTCTTTTGTTCTGAGCAAGCTCACTGTTCAGACGCCATAGGAAATACAGTAGAGTAGAAGAGTGCTCTTTTCTCAAAAGCAGAGTGTGTTTCTTGTAAGGCGAGCTTGTGTTTGTTTCCCAGTCAGAAATGGAGTTGAATCCCATGCAGTTTCTGGTCCTACGAGCAAGAGTTGTTTTCTGGTAAGGAAAGTCACTATTGCGCTTCCATTGTCATACACAGAGCAAATAGCACTCGCGTCTGTTCCCAGCAAGTACAGTGTATTGGACTGAAGAGGAGCTACTGTTCTTGTCAGTTTCCTAAGCAGAGTTGAACTAGATATGGCCCGTGTGTGTAGGAAGCACAGTTCTTTGGTTCTGAGCAAGCTCACTTTTCGGACCCAATAGGAAACACAGTAGAGTAGAAGAGTGCTCTTTTCTCAAAGTTGGAGTGTGTTTCTTGTAAGGCGAGCTAGCATTTGTTTCCCAGTCCTATATGGAGTTGAGTCACATGTAGTTTCTGGGCCTATGAGCAAGAGATGTTTTCTGGTAAGGAAAGGCAGTATTGCGCTCCCATTGCCATACACAGGGCAAATAACACTGGCGTCTTTCCCAGCATGTACAGTGTATTGGACTGAAGAGGATCTACTGTTCTTGTCTCTTTCCTAAGCAGAATTGAACTAGATATGGCTGTGTGTGTAGGAGGCACAGTTCTTTTATTCTGAGCAAGCTCACTGTTCAGACCCCATAGGAAACACAGTAGAGTAGAAGAGTGCTCTTTTCTCAAAAGCAGAGTGTGTTTCTTGTAAGGCGAGCCATCGTTTGTTTCTCAGTCCTAAATGGAGTTGAATCACATGCAGTTTCTGGTCCTACAAGCAAGAGTAGTTTTTTGGTAAGAAGATTCAGTATTGTGCTCCCATTTTCAAACACAGGGCAAATAGCACTGGCGTCTGTTCCCAGCATGTACAGTGTATTGGACTGAAGAGGATCTACTGTTCTTGTCATTTTCCTAAACAGAATTGAACTAGATATGGTCGTGTGTAGGAAGCACAGTTCTTTTGTTCTGAGCAAGCTCACTGTTCAGACCCCATAGGAAATACAGTAGAGTAGAAGAGTGCTCTTTTCTCAAAAGCAGAGTGTGTTTCTTGTAAGGAGAGCTTGTTTTTGTTTCCCTGTCAGAAATGGAGTTGAATCCCATGCAGTTTCTGGTCCTACGAGCAAGAGTTGTTTTCTGTTAAGGAAAGTCACTATTGTGCTCCCATTGTCATACACAGGGCAAATAGCACTGGCGTGGGTTCCCAGCATGTACAGTGTATTGGACTGAAGAGGATCTACTATTCTTGTCTGTTTTCTAAGCAGAATTGAACTAGATATGGCCGTGTGTGTAGGAAGCACAGTTCTTTTGTTCTGAGCAAGCTCACATTCAGACCCCATAGGAAACACACTAGAGTAGAAGAGTGCTCTTTTCTCAAAAGCAGAGTGTGTTTCTTGTAAGGTGAGCCAGCGTTTGATTCTCAGTCCTAAATGGAGTTGAATCACAATGCAGTTTCTGGTCCTATGAGCAAGAGTAGTTTTCTGGTAAGGAAAGTCACTATTGCCCTCCAATTGCCATACACAGTGCAAATAGCACTCGACTCTGTTCCCAGCAAGTACAGTGTATTGGACTGAAGAGGAGCTACTGTTCTTGTCAGTTTCCTAAGCAGAGTTGAACTAGATATGTCGCCTGTGTGTTGGAAGCACAGTTCTTTGGTTCTGAGCAAGCTCACTTTTCGGACCCATAGGAAACACAGTAGAGTAGAAGAGTGCTCTTTTCTCAAAAGTGGAGTGTGTTTCTTGTCAGGCGAGCTAGCTTTTGTTTCCCAGTCTATATGGAATTGAGTCACATGTAGTTTCTGGGCCTATGAGCAAGAGTTGTTTTCTTAAGGAAAGTCACTATTGTGCTCCCATTGCCATACACAGTGCAAATAGCACTCGCGTCTGTTCCCAGTAAGTACAGTGTATTGGACTGAAGAGGAGCTACTGTTCCTGTCAGTTTCATAAGCAGAGTTGAAGTATGTATGGCACGTGTGTGTAGGAAGCACAGTTCTTTTGTTCTGAGCAAGCTCACTGTTCGGACCCCATAGGAAACACAGTAGAGTAGAAGAGTACCCTTTTCTCAAAAGCAGAGTGTGTTTCTTGTAAGGCGAGCTAGCGATTGTTTCCCAGTCCTAAATGGAGTTGAATCACATGCAGTTTCTGGTCCTACGAGCAAGAGTTGTTTTCTGGTAAGAAGAGTCACTATTTTGCTCCCTTTGCCATACACAGTGCAAAAAGCAATTGCGTCTGTTCCCAGCAAGTACAGTGTATTGGGCTGAAGAGGAGCTACTGTTCTTATCAGTTTCCAGAGCAGAGTTGAACTAGATATGGCCCGTGTGTGTAGGAATCACAGTTCTTTTGTTCAAAGCAAGCTCACTGTTCTTTCCCTATAGGAAACACAGTAGAGTAGAAGTGTGCTCTTTTCTCAAAAGCAGAGTGTGTTTCTTGTAAGGCGAGCTAGTGTTTGTTTCTCAGTCCTAAATGGAGTTGAATCACATGCAGTTTCTGGTCCTACGAGCAAGAGTAGTTTTCTGGTAAGAAGAGTCACTATTGTGCTCCCATTTTCAAACACAGGGCAAATAGCACTGCCGTCTGTTCCCAAAATGTGCAGTGTATCGGACTGAAGAGGATCTACTGTTCTTGTCAGTTTCCTAAACAGAATTGACCTAGATATGGTCGTGTGTGTAGGAAGCACAGTTCTTTTGTTCTGAGCAAGCTCACTTTTCACACCCCATAGGAAATACAGTAGAGTAGAAGAGTGCTCTTTTCTCAAAAGCAGAGTGTGTTTCTTGTAAGGCGAGCTTGTGTTTGTTTCCCAGTCAGAAATGGCGTTGAATCCCATGCAGTTTCTGGTCCTACGAGCAAGAGTTGTTTTCTGGTAAGGAAAGTCACTATTGCTCTCCCATTGTCATACACAGGGCAAATAGCACTGGTATCGGTTCCCAGCATGTACAGTGTATTGGACTGAAGAGGATCTACTGTTCTTGTCTGTTTCCTAAGCAGAGTTGAACTAGATATGGCCCGTGTGTGTAGGAAGCACAGTTCTTTTGTTCTGAGCACGCTCAGGTTTCGGACCCCATAGGAAACACAGTAGAGTCGAAGAGTGCTCTTTTCTCAAAAGCAGAGTGTGTTTCTTGTAAGGCGAGCCAGTGTTTGTTTCTCAGTCCTAAATGGAGTTGAATCACATGCAGTTTCTGGTCCTACGAGCAAGAGTTGTTTTCTGGTAAGGAAAGTCACTTTTGCACTCCCATTGCCATACACAGGGCAAATAGCACTCGCGTCTGTTCCCAGCAAGTACAGTGTATTGGACTGTAGAGGAGCTACTGTTCTTGTAACTTTCCTAAGCAGAGTTGAACTAGATATGGCCCGTGTTTGTAGGAAGCATAGTTCTTTTGTTCTGAGCAAGCTCACTGTTCGGACTCCATAGGAAACACAGTAGAGTAGAAGAGTGCTCTTTTCTCAAAAGCGGAGTGTGTTTCTTGTAAGGCGAGCTAGCGTTTGTTTCCCACTTCTATATGGAGTTGAGTCACATGCAGTTTCTGGTCCTACAAGCAAGAGTTGTTTTCTGGTAAGAAAAGACACTATTGCCCTCCCATTGCCATACACAGTACAAATAGCACTCGCGTCTGTTCCCAGCATGTACAGTGTAATGGACTGAAGAGGAGCGACTGTTCTTGTCTGTTTCCTAAGCAGAGTTGAACTAATTATGGCCCGTGTTTGTAGGAAGCATAGTTCTTTTGTTCTGAGCAAGCTCACGTTTCGGACCCCATAGGAAACACAGTAGAGTAGAAGAGTGCCCTTTTCTCAAAACAGAGTGTGTTTCTTGTAAGTTGAGCTAGCGATTGTTTCCCAGTCCTAAATGGAGTTGAATCACATGCAGTTTCTTGTCCTACTAGCAAGAGTTGTTTTCTGGTAAGAAGAGTCACTATTTTGCTCCCATTGCCATCCACAGTGCAAAAAGCAATTGCGTCTGTTCCCAGCAAGTACAGTGTATTGGACTGAAAAGGAGCTACTGTTCTTATCAGTTTCCTAAGCAGAGTTGAACTAGATATGGCCCGTGTGTGTAGGAATCACAGTTCTTTTGTTCTGAGCAAGCACACTGTTCTTTCCCTATTGGAAACACAGTAGAGTAGAAGAGTGCTCTATTCTCAAAAGCAGAGTGTGTTTCTTGTAAGGGGAGCTAGAGTTTGTTTAACAGCCCTAAATGGAGTTGAATCACATGCAGTTTCTTGTCCTACAAGCAAGAGTTGTTTTCTGGTAAGGAAAGTCACTATTGCTCTCCCATTGCCATACACAGTACAAATAGCACTCGCGTCTGTTCCCAGCAAGTACAATGTATTGGACTGAAGAGGAGCTACTGTTCTTATCAGTTTCCTAAGCAGAGTTGAATAGATATGGCCCGTGTGTGTAGGAATCACAGTTCTTTTGTTCTGAGCAAGCTCACTGTTCTTTCCCTATAGGAAACACAGTAGAGTAGAAGAGTGCTCTTTTCTCAAAAGCAGAGTGTGTTTCTTGTAAGGCAAGCTAGTGTTGTTTCCCAGTCCTAAATGGAGTTGAATCACATACAGTTTCTGGTTCAACAAGCAAGAGTAGTTTTCTGGTAAGAAGAGTCACTATTGTGCTCCCATTTTCAAACACAGGGCAAATAGCACTGGCGTCTGTTCCCAAAATGTGCAGTGTATTGGACTGAAGAGGATCTACTGTTCTTGTCAGTTTCCTAAACAGAATTGACCTAGATATGGTCGTGTGTGTAGGAAGCACAGTTCTTTTGTTCTGAGCAAGCTCACTTTTCACACCCCATAGGAAATACAGTAGAGTAGAAGAGTGCTTTTTTCTCAAAAGCAGAGTGTGTTTCTTGTAAGGCGAGCTTGTGTTTGTTTCCCAGTCAGAAATGGCGTTGAATCCCATGCAGTTTCTGGTCCTACGAGCAAGAGTTGTTTTCTGGTAAGGAAAGTCACTATTGCTCTCCCATTGTCATACACAGGGCAAATAGCACTGGTATCGGTTCCCAGCATGTACAGTGTATTGGACTGAAGAGGATCTACTGTTCTTGTCTGTTTCCTAAGCAGAGTTGAACTAGATATGGCCGTGTGTGTAGGAAGCACAGTTCTTTTGTTCTGAGCAAGCTCACGTTTCGGACCCCATAGGAAACACAGTAGAGTCGAAGAGTGCTCTTTTCTCAAAAGCAGAGTGTGTTTCTTGTAAGGCGAGCCAGAGTTTGTTTCTCAGTCCTAAATGGAGTTGAATCACATGCAGTTTCTGCTCCTACGAGCAAGAGTTGTTTTCTGGTAAGGAAAGTCACTATTGCACTCCCATTGCCATACACAGGGCAAATAGCACTCGCGTCTGTTCCCAGCAAGTACAGTGTATTGGACTGAAGAGGAGCTACTGTTCTTGTCACTTTCCTAAGCAGAGTTGAACTAGATATTGCCCGTGTTTGTAGGAAGCATAGTTCTTTTGTTCTGAGCAAGCTCACTGTTCGGACTCCATAGGAAACACAGTAGAGTAGAAGAGTGCTCTTTTCTCAAAAGCGGAGTGTGTTTCTTGTAAGGCGAGCTAGCGTTTGTTTCCCAGTCCTATATGGAGTTGTGTCACATGCAGTTTCTGGTCCTACAAGCAAGAGTTGTTTTCTGGTAAGGAAAGTAACTATTGTGCTCCCATTTTCAAACACAGGGCAAATAGCACTGGCGTCTGTTCCCAGCAAGTACAGTGTAATGGACTGAAGAGGAGCGACTGTTCTTGTCAGTTTCCTAAGCAGAGTTGAACTAATTATGGCCCGTGTTTGTAGGAAGCATAGTTCTTTTGTTCTGAGCAAGCTCATGTTTCGGACCCCATAGGAAACACAGTAGAGTAGAAGAGTGCCCTTTTCTCAAAAGCAGAGTGTGTTTCTTGTAAGTCGAGCTTGCGATTGTTTCCCAGTCCTAAATGGAGTTGAATCACATGCAGTTTATTGTCCTACAAGCAAGAGTTGTTTTCTGGTAAGAAGAGTCACTATTTTGCTCCCATTGACATCCACAGTGCAAAAAGCAATTGCGTCTGTTCCCAGCAAGTACAGTGTATTGGACTGAAAGGGAGCTACTGTTCTTATCAGTTTCCTAAGCAGAGTTGAACTAGATATGGCCCGTGTGTGTAGGAATCACAGTTCTTTTGTTCTGAGCAAGCTCACTGTTCTTTCCCTATTGGAAACACAGTAGAGTAGAAGTGTGCTCTTTTCTCAAAAACAGAGTGCGTTTCTTGTAAGGCGAGCTAGAGTTTGTTTAACAGTCCTAAATGGAGTTGAATCACATGCAGTTTCTGGTCCTATGAGCAAGAGTTGTTTTCTGGTAAGGAAAGTCACTATTGCCCTCCCATTGCCATAGACAGTGCAAATAGCACTCGCGTCTGTTCCCAGCAAGTACAGTGTATTGGACTGAAGAGGAGCTACTGTTCTTATCAGTTTCCTAAGCAGAGTTGAACTAGATATGGCCCGTGTGTGTTGGAATCACAGTTCTTTTGTTCTGAGCAAGCTCACTGTTCTTTCCCTATAGGAAACACAGTAGAGTAGAAGAGTGCTCTTTTCTCAAAAGCAGAGTGTGTTTCTTGTAAGGCGAGCTAGTGTTTGTTTCCCAGTCCTAAATGGAGTTGAATCACATACAGTTTCTGGTTCTACAAGCAAGAGTAGTTTTCTGGTAAGAAGAGTCACTATTGTGCTCCCATTTTCAAAAACAGGACAAATAGCACTGGCGTCTGTTCCCAGAATGTACAGTGTATTGGACTGAAGAGGATCTACTGTTCTTAAGAGTTTCCTAAACAGAATTGACCTAGATATGGTCGTGTGTGTAGGAAGCACAGTTCTTTTGTTCTGAGCAAGCTCACTGTTCAGACCCCATAGGAAATACAGTAGAGTAGAAGAGTGCTCTATTCTCAAAAGCAGAGTGTGTTTCTTGTAAGGCGAGCTTGTGTTTGTTTCCCAGTCAGAAATGGAGTTGAATCCCATGCAGTTTATGGACCTACGAGCAAGAGTTGTTTTCTGGTAAGGAAAGTCACTATTGCTCTCCCATTGTCATACACAGGACAAATAGCACTGCCATCGGTTCCCAGCATGTACAGTGTATTGGACTGAAGAAGATCTACTGTTCTTGTCTGTTTCCTAAGCAGAATTGAACTAGATATGGCCGTGTGTGTAGGAAGCACAGTTCTTTTGTTCTGAGCAAGCTCACGTTTCGGACCCCATAGGAAACACAGTAGAGTAGAAGAGTGCTCTTTTCTCAAAAACAGAGTGTGTTTCTTGTAAGGCGAGCCAGCGTTTGTTTCTCAGTCCTAAATGGAGTTGAATCACATGCAGTGTCTGGTCCTATGAGCAAGAGTTGTTTTCTGGTAAGGAAAGTCACTATTGCCCTCCCATTGCCATACACAGTGCAAAAAGCACTCGCGTCTGTTCCCAGCAAGTACAGTGTATTGGACTGAAGAGGAGCTACTGTTCTTATCAGTTTCCTAAGCAGAGTTGAACTAGGTATGGTCCGTGTGTGTAGGAATCACAGTTCTTTTGTTCTGAGCAAGCTCACTGTTCTTTCACTATAGGAAACACAGTAGAGTAGAAGAGTGCTCTTTTCTCAAAATCAGACTGTGTTTCTTGTAAGGCGAGCTAGTGTTTGTTTCCCAGTCCTAAATGGAGTTGAATCACATACAGTTTCTGGTTCTACAAGCAAGAGTAGTTTTCTGGTAAGAAGAGTCACTATTGTGCTCCCATTTTCAAACACAGGGCAAATAGCACTGGCGTCTGTTCCCAGAATGTGCAGTGTATTGGACTGAAGAGGATCTACTGTTCTTGTCAGTTTCCTAAACAGAATTGACCTAGATATGGTCGTGTGTGTAGGAAGCACAGTTCTTTTGTTCTGAGCAAGCTCAGGTTTCAGACCCCATAGGAAAAACAGTAGAGTAGAAGAGTGCTCTTTTCTCAAAAGCAGAGTGTGTTTCTTGTAAGGCGAGCCAGCGTTTGTTTCTCAGTCCTAAATGGAGTTGAATCACATGCAGTTTCTGGTCCTATGAGCAAGAGTTGTTTTCTGGTAAGGAAAGTCACTATTGCCCTCCCATTGCCATACACAGTGCAAATAGCACTCGCGTCTTTTCCCAGCAAGTACAGTGTATTGGACTGAAGAGGAGTTACTGTTCTTGTCAGTTTCCTAAGCAGAGTTGAACTAGATATGGCCCGTGTGTGTAAGAATCAAGGTCTTTTGTTCTGAGCAAGCTCACTCTTCTTTCCCTATAGGAAACACAGTAGAGTAGAAGAGTGCTATTTCTCAAAAGCAGAGTGTGTTTCTTGTAAGGCAAGCCAGCGTTTGTTTCTCAGTCCTAAATGGAGTTGAATCCCATGCAGTTTCTGGTCCTATGAGCAAGAGTTGTTTTCTGGTAAGGAAAGTCACTATTGCGCTCCCATTGCCATACACAGTGCAAATAGCACTCGCGTCTGTTCCCAGCAAGTACAGTGTAATGGAATGAAGAGGAGCTACTGTTCTTCTCAGTTTCCTAAGCAGAGTTGAACTAATTATGGCCCGTGTTTGTAGGAAGCATAGTTCTTTTGTTCTGAGCAAGCTCACGTTTCAGACCCCATAGGAAACACAGTAGAGTAGAAGAGTGCCCTTTTCTCAAAAGCAGAGGTTGTTTCTTGTAAGTCGAGCTAGCGATTGTTTCCCAGTCCAAAATGGAGTTGAATCACATGCAGTTTCTTGTCCTACAAGCAAGAGTTGTCTTCTGGTAAGAAGAGTCACTATTTTGCTCCCATTGCCATACACAGTGCAAAAAGCAATTGCGTCTATTCCCAGCAAGTACAGTGTATTGGACTGAAGAGGAGCTACTGTTCTTATCAGTTTCCTAAGCAGAGTTGAACTAGATATGGCCCGTGTGTGTAGGAATCACAGTTCTTTTGTTCTGAGCAAGCTCACTGTTCGGACCCCATAGAAAACACAGTAGAGTAGAAGAGTGCTTTTTCTCAAAAGCTGAGTGTGTTTCTTGTAAGGCGAGCTACCGTTTGTTTCCCAGTCCTATATGGAGTTGAGTCACATGCAGTTTCTGGTCCTACAAGCAAGAGTTGTTTTCTGGTAAGGAAAGTCACTATTGACCTCCCATTGCCATACACAGTGCAAATAGCACTCGCGTCTGTTCCCAGCAAGTACAGTGTATTGGACTGAAGAAGAGCTACTGTTCTTGTCAGTTTCCTAAGCAGAGTTGAACTAATTATGGCCCGTGTTTGTAGGAATCACAGTTCTTTTGTTCTTAGCAAGCTCACTGTTCGGACCCCATAGAAAACACAGTAGAGTAGAAGAGTGCTCTTTTCTCAAAAGCAGAGTGTGTTTCTTGTAAGGCGAGCTAGTGTTTGTTTCCCAGTCCTAAATGGAGTTGAATCACATGCAGTTTCTGGTCCTACAAGCAAGAGTAGTTTTCTGGTATGAAGAGTCACTATTGTGCTCCCATTTTCAAACACAGGGCAAATAGCACTGGCGTCTATTCCCAGCATGTACAGTGTATTGGACTGAAGAGGATCTACTGTTCTTGTCAGTTTCCTAAACAGAATTGAACTAGATATGGTAGTCTGTGTAGGAAGCACAGTTCTTTTGTTTTGAGCAAGCTCACTAGTCAGACCACATAGGAACTACAGTAGAGCAGAAGAGTGCTCTTTTCTCAAAAGCAGAGTGTGTTTCTTGTAAGGCGAGCTTGTGTTTGTTTCCCAGTCAGAAATGGAGTTGAATCACATGCAGTTTCTCGTCCTACGAGCAAGAGTTGTTTTCTGGTAAGGAAAGTCACTATTGCTCTCCCATTGCCACACACAGTGCAAATAGCACTCGCGTCTGTTCTCAGCAAGTACAGTGTATTGGACTGAAGAGGAGCTACTGTTCTTGTCACTTTCCTAAGCAGAGTTGAACTAGATATGGCCCGTGTTTGTAGGAAGCATAGTTCTTTTGTTCTGAGCAAGCTCACTGTTCGGACCCCATAGGAAACACAGTAGAGTAGAAGAGTGCACTTTTCTCAAAAGCGGAGTATGTTTCTTGTAAGGCGAGCTAGCGTTTGTTTCCCAGTCCTATATGGAGTTGTGTCACATGCAGTTTCTGGTCCTACAATCAAGAGTTGTTTTCTGGTAAGGAAAGTAACTATTGTGCTCCCACTGCCATACACAGTGGAAATAGCACTTGCGTCTTTTCCCAGCAAGTACAGTGTAATGGACTGAAGAGGAGCGACTGTTCTTGTCAGTTTCCTAAGCAGAGTCGAACTAATTATGGCCCGTGTTTGTAGGAAGCATAGTTCTTTTGTTCTGAGCAAGCTCATGTTTCAGACACCATAGGAAACACAGTAGAGTAGAAGAGTGCCCTTTTCTCAAAAGCAGAGTGTGTTTCTTGTAAGTCGAGCTAGCGATTGTTTTCCAGTCCTAAATGGAGTTGAATCACATGCAGTTTCTGGTCCTATGAGCAAGAGTTGTTTTCTGGTAAGGAAAGTCACTATTGCCCTCCCATTGCCATAGACAGTGCAAATAGCACTCGCATCTGTTCCCAGCAAGTACAGTGTATTGGACTGAAGAGGAGCTACTGTTCTTATCAGTTTCCTAAGCAGAGTTGAACTAGATATGGCCCGTGTGTGTAGGAATCACAGTTCTTTTGTTCTGAGCAAGCTCACTGTTCTTTCCCTATAGGAAACACAGTAGAGTAGAAGAATGCTCTTTTCTCAAAAGCAGAGTGTGTTTCTTGTAAGGCGAGCTAGTGTTTGTTTCCCAGTCCTAAATGGAGTTGAATCACATACAGTTTCTGGTTCTACAAGCAAGAGTAGTTTTCTGGTAAGAAGAGTCACTATTGTGCTCCCATTTTCAAACACAGGACAAATAGCACTGGCGTCTGTTCCCAGAATGTACAGTGTATTGGACTGAAGAGGATCTACTGTTCTTAAGAGTTTCCTAAACAGAATTGACCTAGATATGGTCGTGTGTGTAGGAAGCACAGTTCTTTTGTTCTGAGCAAGCTCACTGTTCAGACCCCATAAGAAATACAGTAGAGTAGAAGAGTGCTCTTTTCTCAAAAGCAGAGTGTGTTTCTTGTAAGGCGAGCTTATGTTTGTTTCCCAGTCAGAAATGGAGTTGAATCCCATGCAGTTTCTGGACCTACGAGCAAGAGATGTTTTCTGGTAAGGAAAGTCACTATTGCTCTCCCATTGTCATACACAGGGCAAATAGCACTGGCATCGGTTCCCAGCATGTACAGTGTATTGGACTGAAGAGGATCTACTGTTCTTGTCTGTTTCCTAAGCAGAATTGAACTAGATATGGCCGTGTGTGTAGGAAGCACAGTTCTTTTGTTCTGAGCAAGCTCACGTTTCGGACCCCATAGGAAACACAGTAGAGTAGAAGAGTGCTCTTTTCTCAAAAACAGAGTGTGTTTCTTGTAAGGCGAGCCAGCGTTTGTTTCTCAGTCCTAAATGGAGTTGAATCACATGCAGTGTCTGGTCCTATGAGCAAGAGTTGTTTTCTGGTAAGGAAAGTCACTATTGCCCTCCCATTGCCATACACAGTGCAAAAAGCACTCACGTCTGTTCCCAGCAAGTACAGTGTATTGGAATGAAGAGGAGCTACTGTTCTTATCAGTTTCCTAAGCAGAGTTGAACTAGGTATGGCCCGTGTGTGTAGGAATCACAGTTCTTTTGTTCTGAGCAAGCTCACTGTTCTTTCCCTATAGGAAACACAGTAGAGTAGAAGAGTGCTCTTTTCTCAAAAGCAGAGTGTGTTTCTTGTAAGGCGAGCTAGTGTTTGTTTCCCAGTCCTAAATGGAGTTGAATCACATACAGTTTCTGGTTGTACAAGCAAGAGTAGTTTTCTGGTAAGAAGAGTCACTATTGTGCTCCCATTTTCAAACACAGGGCAAATAGCACTGGCGTCTGTTCCCAGAATGTGCAGTGTATTGGACTGAAGAGGATCTACTGTTCTTGTCAGTTTCCTAAACAGAATTGACCTAGATATGGTCGTGTGTGTAGGAAGCACAGTTCTTTTGTTCTGAGCAAGCTCACTGTTCAGACCCCATAGGAAATACAGTAGAGTGGAAGAGTGCTCTTTTCTCAAAAGCAGAGTGTGTTTCTTGTAAGGCGAGCTTGTGTTTGTTTCCCAGTCAGAAATGGAGTTGAATCCCATGCAGTTTCTGGTCCTATGAGCAAGAGTTGTTTTCTGGTAAGGAAAGTCACTATTGCTCTCCCATTGTCATACACAGGGCAAATAGCACTGGCATCGGTTCCCAGCATGTACAGTGTATTGGACTGAAGAGGATCTACTGTTCTTGTCTGTTTCCTAAGCTGAGTTGAACTAGATATGGCCGTGTGTGTAGGAAGCACAGTTCTTTTGTTCTGAGCAAGCTCACGTTTCGGACCCCATAGGAAACACAGTAGAGTCGAAGAGTGCTCCTTTCTCAAAAGCAGAGTGTTTTTCTTGTAAGGCGAGCTAGAGTTTGTTTAACAGTCCTAAATGGAGTTGAATCACATGCAGTTTCTGGTCCTACGAGCAAGAGTTGTTTTCTGGTAAGGAAAGTCACTGTTGCGCTCCCATTGCCACACACAGTGCAAATAGCACTCGCGTCTGTTCCCAGCAAGTACAGTGTATTGGACTGAAGAGGAGCTACTGTTCTTGTCACTTTCCTAAGCAGAGTTGAACTAGATATGGCCCGTGTTTGTAGGAAGCATAGTTCTTTTGTTCTGAGCAAGCTCACTGTTCGGACCCCATAGGAAACACAGTAGAGTAGAAGAGTGCTCTTTTCTCAAAAGCGGAGGGTGTTTCTTGTAAGGCGAGCTAGCGTTTGTTTCCTAGTCCTATATGGAGTTGTGTCACATGCAGTTTCTGGTCCTACAAGCAAGAGTTGTTTTCTGGTAAGGAAAGTAACTATTGTGCTCCCATTGCCATACACAGTGGAAATAGCACTCGCGTCTGTTCCCAGCAAGTACAGTGTAATGGACTGAAGAGGAGCGACTGTTCTTGTCAGTTTCCTAAGCAGAGTCGAACTAATTATGGCCCGTGTTTGTAGGAAGCATAGTTCTTTTGTTCTGAGCAAGCTCATGTTTCGGACCCCATAGGAAACACAGTAGAGTAGAAGAGTGCCCTTTTCTCAAAAGCAGAGTGTGCTTCTTGTAAGTCGAGCTAGCGATTGTTTTCCAGTCCTAAATGGAGTTGAATCACATGCAGTTTCTTGTCCTACAAGCAAGAGTTGTCTTCTGGTAAGAAGAGTCACTATTTTGCTCCCATTGCCATACACAGTGCAAAAAGCAATTGCGTCTGTTCATAGCAAGTACAGTGTATTGGACTGAAGAGGAGCTACTGTTCTTATCAGTTTCCTAAGCAAGTTGAACTAGATATGGCCAGTGTGTGTAGGAATCACAGTTCTTTTGTTCTGAGCAAGCTCACTGTTCTTTCCCTATAGGAAACACAGTAGAGTAGAAGAGTGCTCTTTTCTCAAAGGCAGAGTGTGTTTCTTGTAAGGCGAGCCAGCGTTTGTTTCTCAGTCCTAAATGGAGTTGAATCACATGGAGTGTCTGGTCCTATGAGCAAGAGTTGTTTTCTGGTAAGGAAAGTCACTATTGCCCTCCCATTGCCATACACAGTGCAAAAAGCAATTGCGTCTGTTCCCAGCAAGTACAGTGTATTGGACTGAAGAGGAGCTACTGTTCTTATCAGTTTCCTAAGCAGAGTTGAGCTAGATATGGCCCGTGTGTGTAGGAATCACAGTTCTTTTGTTCTGAGCAAGCTCACTGTTCTTTCCCTATAGGAAATACAGTAGAGTAGAAGAGTGCTCTTTTCTCAAAAGCAGAGTGTGTTTCTTGTAAGGCGAGCTAGTGTTTGTTTCTCAGTCCTAAATGGAGTTGAATCAAATGCAGTTTCTGGTCCTACGAGCGAGAGTTGTTTTCTGGTAAGGAAAGTCACTATTGCGCTCCCATTGCCATACACAGTGCAAATAGCGCTCGCGTCTGTTCCCAGCAAGTACAGTGTATTGGACTGAAGAGGAGCTACTCTTCAGTCAGTTTCCTAAACAGAATTGACCTAGATATGGTCGTGTGTGTAGGATGCACAGTTCTTTTTTTCTGAGCAAGCTCACTGTTCAGATCCCATAGGAAATACAGTAGAGTAGAAGAGTGCCCTTTTCTCAAAAGCAGAGTGTGTTTCTTGTAAGGCGAGCTTGTGTTTGTTTCCCAGTCAGAAATGGAGTTGAATCCCATGCAGTTTCTGGTCCTACGAGCAAGAGTTGTTTTCTGGTAAGTAAAGTCACTATTGCGCTTCCATTGTCATACACAGGGCAAATAGCACTGGCGTCGGTTCCCAGCATGTACAGTGTATTGGACTGAAGAGGATCTACTGTTCTTGTCTGTTTCCTAAGCAGAATTGAACTAGATATGGCCGTGTGTGTAGGAAGCACAGTTCTTTTGTTCTGAGCAAGCTCACTGTTCGGACCCCATAGGAAACACAGTAGAGTAGAAGAGTGCTCTTTTCTCAAAAACAGAGTGTGTTTCTTGTAAGGCGAGCCAGCGTTTGTTTCTCAGTCCTAAATGGAGTTGAATCACATGCAGTGTCTATTCCTATGAGCAAGAGTTGTTTTCTGGTAAGGAAAGTCACTATTGCCCTCCCATTGCCATACACAGTGCAAAAAGCAATTGCGTCTGTTCCCAGCAAGTACAGTGTATTGGACTGAAGAGGAGCTACTGTTCTTATCAGTTTCCTAAGCAGAGTTGAACTAGATATGGCCCGTGTGTGTAGGAATCACAGTTCTTTTGTTCTTAGGAAGCTCACTGTTCGGACCCCATAGAAAACACAGTAGAGTAGAAGAGTGCTCTTTTCTCAAAAGCAGAGTGTGTTTCTTGTAAGGCGAGCCAGCGTTTGTTTCTCAGTCCTAAATGGAGTTGAATCACATGCAGTGTCTGGTCCTATGAGCAAGAGTTGTTTTCTGGTAAGGAAAGTCACTATTGCCCTCCCATTGCCATACACAGTGCAAAAAGCAATTGCTTCTGTTCCCAGCAAGTACAGTGTATTGGACTGAAGAGGAGCTACTGTTCTTATCAGTTTCCTAAGCAGAGTTGAGCTAGATATGGCCCGTGTGTGTAGGAATCACAGTTCTGTTGTTCTGAGCAAGCTCACTGTTCTTTCCATATAGGAAACACAGTAGAGTAGAAGAGTGCTCTTTTTTCAAAAGCAGAGTGTGTTTCTTGTAAGGCGAGCTAGTGTTTGTTTCTGAGTCCTAAATGGAGTTGAATCACATGCAGTTTCTGGTCCTATGAGCAAGAGTTGTTTTCTGGTAAGGAAAGTCACTATTGTGCTCCCATTGCCATACACAGTGCAAATAGCACTCGTGTCTGTTCCCAGCAAGTACAGTGTATTGGACTGAAGAGGAGCTACTCTTCTTGTCAGTTTCCTAAACAGAATTGACCTAGATATGGTCGTGTGTGTAGGATGCACAGTTCTTTTGTTCTGAGCAAGCTCACTGTTCAGACCCCATAGGAAATACAGTAGAGTAGAAGAGTGCACTTTTCTCAAAAGCAGAGTGTGTTTCTTGTAAGGCAAGCTTGTGTTTGTTTCCCAGTCAGAAATGGAGTTGAATCCCATGCAGTTTCTGGTCCTACGAGCAAGAGTTGTTTTCTGGTAAGGAAAGTCACTATTGCGCTTCCATTGTCATACACAGGGCAAATAGCACTGGCGTCGGTTCCCAGCATGTACAGTGTATTGGACTGAAGAGGATCTACTGTTCTTGTCTGTTTCCTAAGCAGAATTGAACTAGATATGGCCGTGTGTGTAGGAAGCACAGTTCTTTTGTTCTGAGCAAGCTCACTGTTCGGACCCCATAGGAAACACAGTAGATTAGAAGAGTGCTCTTTTCTCAAAAACAGAGTGTGTTTCTTGTAAGGCGAGCCAGCGTTTGTTTCTCAGTCCTAAATGGAGTTGAATGACATGCAGTGTCTGGTCCTATGAGCAAGAGTTGTTTTCTGGTAAGGAAAGTCACTATTGCCCTCCCATTGCCATACACACTGCAAAAAGCAATTGCGTCTGTTCCCAGCAAGTACAGTGTATTGGACTGAAGAGGAGCTACTGTTCTTATCAGTTTCCTAAGCAGAGTTGAACTAGATATGGCCCGTGTGTGTAGGAATCACAGTTCTTTTATTCTGAGCAAGCTCACTGTTCTTTCCCTATAGGAAACACAGTAGGGTAGAAGAGTGCTTTTTTCTCAAAAGCAGAGTGTGTTTCTTCTAAGGCGAGCTTGTTTTTGTTTCCCAGTCAGAAATGGAGTTGAATCCCATGCAGTTTCTGGTCCTACGAGCAAGAGTTGTTTTCTGGTAAGGAAAGTCACTATTGCGCTCCCATTGTCATACACAGGGCAAATAGCACTGGCGTCAGTTCCCAGCATGTACAGTGTATTGGACTGAAGAGGATCTACTGTTCTTGTCTGTTTCCTAAGCAGAATTGAACTAGATATGTCCGTGTGTGTAGGAAGCACAGTTCTTTTGTTCTGAGCAAGCTCACTGTTCGGACCCCATAGGAAACACAGTAGAGTATAAGAGTGCTCTTTTCTCAAAAGCAGAGTGTGTTTCTTGTAAGGCGAGCCAGCGTTTGTTTCTCAGTCCTAAATGGAGTTGAATCACATGCAGTTTGTGGTCCTCTGAGCAAGAGTTGTTTTCTGGTAAGGAAAGTCACTATTGCGCTTCCATTGCCATACACAGTGGAAATGGCACTCGCGTCTGTTCCCAGCAAGTACAGTGTATTGGACTGAAGAGGAGCTACTGTTCTTGTCTGTTTCCTAAGCAGAGTTGAACGAGATATGGCCCGTGTTTGTAGGAAGCATAGTTCTTTTGTTCTGAGCAAGCTCACTGTTCAGACCCCATAGGAAACACAGTAGAGTAGAAGAGTGCTCTTTTCTCAAAAGCGGAGTATGTTTCTTGTAAGGCGAGCTAGCGTTTGTTTCCCAGTCCTATATGGAGTTGAGTCACATGCAATTTCTGGTCCTACAAGCAAGAGTTGTTTTCTGGTAAGGAAAGTAACTATTGTGCTCCCATTGGCATACACAGTGCAAATCAAACTCGCATCTGTTCCCAACAAGTACAGTGTATTGGACTGAAGAGGAGCTACTGTTCTTGTCAGTTTCGTAAGCAGAGTTGAACTAATTATGGCCCGTGTTTTTAGGAAACATAGTTCTTTTGTTCTGAGCAAGCTCACGTTTCAGACACCATAGGAAACACAGTAGAGTAGAAGAGTGCCCTTTTCTCAAAAGCAGAGTGTGTTTCTTGTAAGTCGAGCTAGCGATTGTTTCCCAGTCCAAAATGGAGTTGAATCACATGCAGTTTCTTGTCCTACAAGCAAGAGTTGTCTTCTGGTAAGAAGAGTCACTATTTTGCTCCCATTGCCATACACAGTGCAAAAAGCAATTGCGTCTGTTCCCAGCAAGTACAGTGTATTGGACTGAAGAGTAGCTACTGTTCTTATCAGTTTCCTAAGCAGAGTTGAACTAGATATGGCCCGTGTGTGTAGGAATCACAGTTCTTTTGTTCTGAGCAAGCTCACTGTTCTTTCCCTATAGGAAACACAGTAGAGTAGAAGAGTGCTCTTTTCTCAAAAGCAGAGTGTGTTTCTTGTAAGGCGAGCTAGTGTTTGTTTCTCAGTCCTAAATGGAGTTGAATCACATGCAGTTTCTGGTACTACAAGCAAGAGTTGTTTTCTGGTAAGGAAAGTCACTATTGCGCTCCCATTGCCATACACAGTGAAAATAGCACTCACGTCTGTTCCAAGCAAGTACAGTGTATTGGACTGAAGAGGAGCTACTGTTCTTATCAATTTCCTAAGCAGAGTTGAACTAGATATGGCCCGTGTGTGTAGGAATCACAGTTCTTTTGTTCTTAGCAAGCTCACTGTTTGGACCCCATAGAAAACACAGTAGAGTAGAAGAGTGCTCTTTTCTCAAAAGCAGAGTGTGTGTCTTGTAAGGCGAGCCAGCGTTTGTTTCTCAGTCCTAAATGGAGTTGAATCACATGCAGTATCTGGTCCTATGAGCAAGAGTTGTTTTCTGGTAAGGAAAGTCACTATTGCCCTCCCATTGCCATACACAGTGCAAAAAGCAATTGCGTCTGTTCCCAGCAAGTACAGTGTATTTGACTGAAGAGGAGCTACTGTTCTTATCAGTTTCCTAAGCAGAGTTGAGCTAGATATGGCCCGTGTGTGTAGGAATCACAGTTCTTTTGTTCTGAGCAAGCTCACTGTTCTTTCCCTATAGGAAATACAGTAGAGTAGAAGAGTGCTCTTTTCTCAAAAGCAGAGTGTGTTTCTTGTAAGGCGAGCTAGTGTTTGTTTCTCAGTTCTAAATGGAGTTGAATCACATGCAGTTTCTGGTCCTACGAGCAAGAGTTGTTTTCTGGTAAGGAAAGTCACTATTGCGCTCCCATTGCCATACACAGTGCAAATAGCACTCGCGTCTGTTCCCAGCAAGTACAGTGTATTGGACTGAAGAGGAGCTACTCTTCTTGTCAGTTTCCTAAACAGAATTGACCTAGATATGGTCGTGTGTGTAGGATGCACAGTTCTTTTTTTCTGAGCAAGCTCACTGTTCAGACCCCATAGGAAATACAGCAGAGTAGAAGAGTGCTCTTTTCTCAAAAGCAGAGTGTGTTTCTTGTAAGGCGAGCTTGTGTTTGTTTCCCAGTCAGAAATGGAGTTGAATCCCATGCAGTTTCTGGTCCTACGAGCAAGAGTTGTTTTCTGGTAAGGAAAGTCACTATTGCGCCTCCATTGTCATACACAGGGCAAATAGCACTGGCGTCGGTTCCCAGCATGTACAGTGTATTGGACTGAAGAGGATCTACTGTTCTTGTCTGTTTCCTAAGCAGAATTGAACTAGATATGGCCGTGTGTGTAGGAAGCACAGTTCTTTTGTTCTGAGCAAGCTCACTGTTCGGACCCCATAGGAAACACAGTAGAGTAGAAGAGTGCTCTTTACTCAAAAAGAGAGTGTGTTTCTTGTAAGGCGAGCCAGCGTTTGTTTCTCAGTCCTAAATGGAGTTGAATCACATGCAGTGTCTGGTCCTATGAGCAAGAGTTGTTTTCTGGTAAGGAAAGTCACTATTGCCCTCCCATTGCCATACACAGTGCAAAAAGCAATTGCGTCTGTTCCCAGCAAGTACAGTGTATTGGACTGAAGAAGAGCTACTGTTCTTATCAGTTTCCTAAGCAGAGTTGAACTAGATATGGCCCGTGTGTGTAGGAATCACAGTTCTTTTGTTCTTAGCAAGCTCACTGTTCGGACCCCATAGAAAACACAGTAGAGTAGAAGAGTGCTCTTTTCTCAAAAGCAGAGTGTGTTTCTTGTAAGGCGAGCCAGCGTTTGTTTCTCAGTCCTAAATGGAGTTGAATCACATGCAATTTCTGCTCCTACACGCAAGAGTTGTTTTCTGGTAAGGAAAGTAACTATTGTGCTCCCATTGCCATACACAGTGCAAATCAAACTCGCATCTGTTCCCAACAAGTACAGTGTATTGGACTGAAGAGGAGCTACTGTTCTTGTCAGTTTCGTAAGCAGAGTTGAACTAATTATGGCCCGTGTTTTTAGAAAACATAGTTCTTTTGTTCTGAGCAAGCTCACGTTTCAGACACCATAGGAAACACAGTAGAGTAGAAGAGTGCCCTTTTCTCAAAAGCAGAGTGTGTTTCTTGTAAGTCGAGCTAGCGATTGTTTCCCAGTCCAAAATGGAGTTGAATCACATGCAGTTTCTTGTCCTACAAGCAAGAGTTGTCTTCTGGTAAGAAGAGTCACTATTTTGCTCCCATTGCCATACACAGTGCAAAAAGCAATTGCGTCTGTTCCCAGCAAGTACAGTGTATTGGACTGAAGAGGAGCTACTGTTCTTATCAGTTTCCTAAGCAGAGTTGAACTAGATATGGCCCGTGTGTGTAGGAATCACAGTTCTTTTGTTCTGAGCAAGCTCACTGTTCTTTCCCTATAGGAAACACAGTAGAGTAGAAGAATGCTCTTTTCTCAAAAGCAGAGTGTGTTTCTTGTAAGGCGAGCTAGTGTTTGTTTCCCAGTCCTAAATGGAGTTGAATCACATACAGTTTCTGGTTCTACAAGCAAGAGTAGTTTTCTGGTAAGAAGAGTCACTATTGTGCTCCCATTTTCAAACACAGGACAAATAGCACTGGCGTCTGTTCCCAGAATGTACAGTGTATTGGACTGAAGAGGATCTACTGTTCTTAAGAGTTTCCTAAACAGAATTGACCTAGATATGGTCGTGTGTGTAGGAAGCACAGTTCTTTTGTTCTGAGCAAGCTCACTGTTCAGACCCCATAAGAAATACAGTAGAGTAGAAGAGTGCTCTTTTCTCAAAAGCAGAGTGTGTTTCTTGTAAGGCGAGCTTATGTTTGTTTCCCAGTCAGAAATGGAGTTGAATCCCATGCAGTTTCTGGACCTACGAGCAAGAGTTGTTTTCTGGTAAGGAAAGTCACTATTGCTCTCCCATTGTCATACACAGGGCAAATAGCACTGGCATCGGTTCCCAGCATGTACAGTGTATTGGACTGAAGAGGATCTACTGTTCTTGTCTGTTTCCTAAGCAGAATTGAACTAGATATGGCCGTGTGTGTAGGAAGCACAGTTCTTTTGTTCTGAGCAAGCTCACGTTTCGGACCCCATAGGAAACACAGTAGAGTAGAAGAGTGCTCTTTTCTCAAAAACAGAGTGTGTTTCTTGTAAGGCGAGCCAGCGTTTGTTTCTCAGTCCTAAATGGAGTTGAATCACATGCAGTGTCTGGTCCTATGAGCAAGAGTTGTTTTCTGGTAAGGAAAGTCACTATTGCCCTCCCATTGCCATACACAGTGCAAAAAGCACTCGCGTCTGTTCCCAGCAAGTACAGTGTATTGGAATGAAGAGGAGCTACTGTTCTTATCAGTTTCCTAAGCAGAGTTGAACTAGGTATGGCCCGTGTGTGTAGGAATCACAGTTCTTTTGTTCTGAGCAAGCTCACTGTTCTTTCCCTATAGGAAACACAGTAGAGTAGAAGAGTGCTCTTTTCTCAAAAGCAGAGTGTGTTTCTTGTAAGGCGAGCTAGTGTTTGTTTCCCAGTCCTAAATGGAGTTGAATCACATACAGTTTCTGGTTCTACAAGCAAGAGTAGTTTTCTGGTAAGAAGAGTCACTATTGTGCTCCCATTGCCACACACAGTGCAAATAGCACTCGCGTCTGTTCCCAGCAAGTACAGTGTATTGGACTGAAGAGGAGCTACTGTTCTTGTCACTTTCCTAAGCAGAGTTGAACTAGATATGGCCCGTGTTTGTAGGAAGCATAGTTCTTTTGTTCTGAGCAAGCTCACTGTTCGGACCCCATAGGAAACACAGTAGAGTAGAAGAGTGCTCTTTTCTCAAAAGCGGAGGGTGTTTCTTGTAAGGCGAGCTAGCGTTTGTTTCCTAGTCCTATATGGAGTTGTGTCACATGCAGTTTCTGGTCCTACAAGCAAGAGTTGTTTTCTGGTAAGGAAAGTAACTATTGTGCTCCCATTGCCATACACAGTGGAAATAGCACTCGCGTCTGTTCCCAGCAAGTACAGTGTAATGGACTGAAGAGGAGCGACTGTTCTTGTCAGTTTCCTAAGCAGAGTCGAACTAATTATGGCCCGTGTTTGTAGGAAGCATAGTTCTTTGGTTCTGAGCAAGCTCATGTTTCGGACCCCATAGGAAACACAGTAGAGTAGAAGAGTGCCCTTTTCTCAAAAGCAGAGTGTGTTTCTTGTAAGTCGAGCTAGCGATTGTTTTCCAGTCCTAAATGGAGTTGAATCACATGCAGTTTCTTGTCCTACAAGCAAGAGTTGTCTTCTGGTAAGAAGAGTCACTATTTTGCTCCCATTGCCATACACAGTGCAAAAAGCAATTGCGTCTGTTCATAGCAAGTACAGTGTATTGGACTGAAGAGGAGCTACTGTTCTTATCAGTTTCCTAAGCAAGTTGAACTAGATATGGCCCGTGTGTGTAGGAATCACAGTTCTTTTGTTCTGAGCAAGCTCACTGTTCTTTCCCTATAGGAAACACAGTAGAGTAGAAGAGTGCTCTTTTCTCAAAAGCAGAGTGTGTTTCTTGTAAGGCGAGCCAGCGTTTGTTTCTCAGTCCTAAATGGAGTTGAATCACATGGAGTGTCTGGTCCTATGAGCAAGAGTTGTTTTCTGGTAAGGAAAGTCACTATTGCCCTCCCATTGCCATACACAGTGCAAAAAGCAATTGCGTCTGTTCCCAGCAAGTACAGTGTATTGGACTGAAGAGGAGCTACTGTTCTTACCAGTTTCCTAAGCAGAGTTGAGCTAGATATGGCCCGTGTGTGTAGGAATCACAGTTCTTTTGTTCTGAGCAAGCTCACTGTTCTTTCCCTATAGGAAATACAGTAGAGTAGAAGAGTGCTCTTTTCTCAAAAGCAGAGTGTGTTTCTTGTAAGGCGAGCTAGTGTTTGTTTCTCAGTCCTAAATGGAGTTGCATCAAATGCAGTTTCTGGTCCTACGAGCGAGAGTTGTTTTCTGGTAAGGAAAGTCAATATTGCGCTCCCATTGCCATACACAGTGCAAATAGCGCTCGCGTCTGTTCCCAGCAAGTACAGTGTATTGGACTGAAGAGGAGCTACTCTTCAGTCAGTTTCCTAAACAGAATTGACCTAGATATGGTCGTGTGTGTAGGATGCACAGTTCTTTTTTTCTGAGCAAGCTCACTGTTCAGATCCCATAGGAAATACAGTAGAGTAGAAGAGTGCTCTTTTCTCAAAAGCAGAGTGTGTTTCTTGTAAGGCGAGCTTGTGTTTGTTTCCCAGTCAGAAATGGAGTTGAATCCCATGCAGTTTCTGGTCTTACGAGCAAGAGTTGTTTTCTGGTAAGTAAAGTCACTATTGCGCTTCCATTGTCATACACAGGGCAAATAGCACTGGCGTCGGTTCCCAGCATGTACAGTGTATTGGACTGAAGAGGATCTACTGTTCTTGTCTGTTTCCTAAGCAGAATTGAACTAGATATGGCCGTGTGTGTAGGAAGCACAGTTCTTTTGTTCTGAGCAAGCTCACTGTTCGGACCCCATAGGAAACACAGTAGAGTAGAAGAGTGCTCTTTTCTCAAAAACAGAGTGTGTTTCTTGTAAGGCGAGCCAGCGTTTGTTTCTCAGTCCTAAATGGAGTTGAATCACATGCAGTGTCTATTCCTATGAGCAAGAGTTGTTTTCTGGTAAGGAAAGTCACTATTGCCCTCCCATTGCCATACACAGTGCAAAAAGCAATTGCGTCTGTTCCCAGCAAGTACAGTGTATTGGACTGAAGAGGAGCTACTGTTCTTATCAGTTTCCTAAGCAGAGTTTAACTAGATATGGCCCGTGTGTGTAGGAATCACAGTTCTTTTGTTCTTAGGAAGCTCACTGTTCGGACCCCATAGAAAACACAGTAGAGTAGAAGAGTGCTCTTTTCTCAAAAGCAGAGTGTGTTTCTTGTAAGGCGAGCCAGCGTTTGTTTCTCAGTCCTAAATGGAGTTGAATCACATGCAGTGTCTGGTCCTATGAGCAAGAGTTGTTTTCTGGTAAGGAAAGTCACTATTGCCCTCCCATTGCCATACACAGTGCAAAAAGCAATTGCTTCTGTTCCCAGCAAGTACAGTGTATTGGACTGAAGAGGAGCTACTGTTCTTATCAGTTTCCTAAGCAGAGTTGAGCTAGATATGGCCCGTGTGTGTAGGAATCACAGTTCTGTTGTTCTGAGCAAGCTCACTGTTCTTTCCATATAGGAAACACAGTAGAGTAGAAGAGTGCTCTTTTTTCAAAAGCAGAGTGTGTTTCTTGTAAGGCGAGCTAGTGTTTGTTTCTGAGTCCTAAATGGAGTTGAATCACATGCAGTTTCTGGTCCTATGAGCAAGAGTTGTTTTCTGGTAAGGAAAGTCACTATTGTGCTCCCATTGCCATACACAGTGCAAATAGCACTCGTGTCTGTTCCCAGCAAGTACAGTGTATTGGACTGAAGAGGAGCTACTCTTCTTGTCAGTTTCCTAAACAGAATTGAACTAGATATGGTCGTGTGTGTAGGATGCACAGTTCTTTTGTTCTGAGCAAGCTCACTGTTCAGACCCCATAGGAAATACAGTAGAGTAGAAGAGTGCTCTTTTCTCAAAAGCAGAGTGTGTTTCTTGTAAGGCGAGCTTGTGTTTGTTTCCCAGTCAGAAATGGAGTTGAATCCCATGCAGTTTCTGGTCCTACGAGCAAGAGTTGTTTTATGGTAAGGAAAGTCACTATTGCGCTTCCATTGTCATACACAGGGCAAATAGCACTGGCGTCGGTTCCCAGCATGTACAGTGTATTGGACTGAAGAGGATCTACTGTTCTTGTCTGTTTCCTAAGCAGAATTGAACTAGATATGGCCGTGTGTGTAGGAAGCACAGTTCTTTTGTTCTGAGCAAGCTCACTGTTCGGACCCCATAGGAAACACAGTAGAGTAGAAGAGTGCTCTTTTCTCAAAAACAGAGTGTGTTTCTTGTAAGGCGAGCCAGCGTTTGTTTCTCAGTCCTAAATGGAGTTGAATCACATGCAGTGTCTGGTCCTATGAGCAAGAGTTGTTTTCTGGTAAGGAAAGTCACTATTGCCCTCCCATTGCCATACACACTGCAAAAAGCAATTGCGTCTGTTCCCAGCAAGTACAGTGTATTGGACTGAAGAGGAGCTACTGTTCTTATCAGTTTCCTAAGCAGAGTTGAACTAGATATGGCCCGTGTGTGTAGGAATCACAGTTCTTTTATTCTGAGCAAGCTCACTGTTCTTTCCCTATAGGAAACACAGTAGGGTAGAAGAGTGCTTTTTTCTCAAAAGCAGAGTGTGTTTCTTCTAAGGCGAGCTTGTTTTTGTTTCCCAGTCAGAAATGGAGTTGAATCCCATGCAGTTTCTGGTCCTACGAGCAAGAGTTGTTTTCTGGTAAGGAAAGTCACTATTGCGCTCCCATTGTCATACACAGGGCAAATAGCACTGGCGTCAGTTCCCAGCATGTACAGTGTATTGGACTGAAGAGGATCTACTGTTCTTGTCTGTTTCCTAAGCAGAATTGAACTAGATATGTCCGTGTGTGTAGGAAGCACAGTTCTTTTGTTCTGAGCAAGCTCACTGTTCGGAACCCATAGGAAACACAGTAGAGTATAAGAGTGCTCTTTTCTCAAAAGCAGAGTGTGTTTCTTGTAAGGCGAGCCAGCGTTTGTTTCTCAGTCCTAAATGGAGTTGAATCACATGCAGTTTGTGGTCCTCTAAGCAAGAGTTGTTTTCTGGTAAGGAAAGTCACTATTGCGCTTCCATTGCCATACACAGTGGAAATGGCACTCGCGTCTGTTCCCAGCAAGTACAGTGTATTGGACTGAAGAGGAGCAACTGTTCTTGTCTGTTTCCTAAGCAGAGTTGAACGAGATATGGCCCGTGTTTGTAGGAAGCATAGTTCTTTTGTTCTGAGCAAGCTCACTGTTCAGACCCCATAGGAAACACAGTAGAGTAGAAGAGTGCTCTTTTCTCAAAAGCGGAGTATGTTTCTTGTAAGGCGAGCTAGCGTTTGTTTCCCAGTCCTATATGGAGTTGAGTCACATGCAATTTCTGGTCCTACAAGCAAGAGTTGTTTTCTGGTAAGGAAAGTAACTATTGTGCTCCCATTGGCATACACAGTGCAAATCAAACTCGCATCTGTTCCCAACAAGTACAGTGTATTGGACTGAAGAGGAGCTACTGTTCTTGTCAGTTTCGTAAGCAGAGTTGAACTAATTATGGCCCGTGTTTTTAGGAAACATAGTTCTTTTGTTCTGAGCAAGCTCACGTTTCAGACACCATAGGAAACACAGTAGAGTAGAAGAGTGCCCTTTTCTCAAAAGCAGAGTGTGTTTCTTGTAAGTCGAGCTAGCGATTGTTTCCCAGTCCAAAATGGAGTTGAATCACATGCAGTTTCTTGTCCTACAAGCAAGAGTTGTCTTCTGGTAAGAAGAGTCACTATTTTGCTCCCATTGCCATACACAGTGCAAAAAGCAATTGCGTCTGTTCCCAGCAAGTACAGTGTATTGGACTGAAGAGTAGCTACTGTTCTTATCAGTTTCCTAAGCAGAGTTGAACTAGATATGGCCCGTGTGTGTAGGAATCACAGTTCTTTTGTTCTGAGCAAGCTCACTGTTCTTTCCCTATAGGAAACACAGTAGAGTAGAAGAGTGCTCTTTTCTCAAAAGCAGAGTGTGTTTCTTGTAAGGCGAGCTAGTGTTTGTTTCTCAGTCCTAAATGGAGTTGAATCACATGCAGTTTCTGGTACTACAAGCAAGAGTTGTTTTCTGGTAAGGAAAGTCACTATTGCGCTCCCATTGCCATACACAGTGAAAATAGCACTCACGTCTGTTCCAAGCAAGTACAGTGTATTGGACTGAAGAGGAGCTACTGTTCTTATCAATTTCCTAAGCAGAGTTGAACTAGATATGGCCCGTGTGTGTAGGAATCACAGTTCTTTTGTTCTTAGCAAGCTCACTGTTTGGACCCCATAGAAAACACAGTAGAGTAGAAGAGTGCTCTTTTCTCAAAAGCAGAGTGTGTGTCTTGTAAGGCGAGCCAGCGTTTGTTTCTCAGTCCTAAATGGAGTTGAATCACATGCAGTATCTGGTCCTATGAGCAAGAGTTGTTTTCTGGTAAGGAAAGTCACTATTGCCCTCCCATTGCCATACACAGTGCAAAAAGCAATTGCGTCTGTTCCCAGCAAGTACAGTGTATTTGACTGAAGAGGAGCTACTGTTCTTATCAGTTTCCTAAGCAGAGTTGAGCTAGATATGGCCTGTGTGTGTAGGAATCACAGTTCTTTTGTTCTGAGCAAGCTCACTGTTCTTTCCCTATAGGAAATACAGTAGAGTAGAAGAGTGCTCTTTTCTCAAAAGCAGAGTGTGTTTCTTGTAAGGCGAGCTAGTGTTTGTTTCTCAGTTCTAAATGGAGTTGAATCACATGCAGTTTCTGGTCCTACGAGCAAGAGTTGTTTTCTGGTAAGGAAAGTCACTATTGCGCTCCCATTGCCATACACAGTGCAAATAGCACTCGCGTCTGTTCCCAGCAAGTACAGTGTATTGGACTGAAGAGGAGCTACTCTTCTTGTCAGTTTCCTAAACAGAATTGACCTAGATATGGTCGTGTGTGTAGGATGCACAGTTCTTTTTTTCTGAGCAAGCTCACTGTTCAGACCCCATAGGACATACAGCAGAGTAGAAGAGTGCTCTTTTCTCAAAAGCAGAGTGTGTTTCTTGTAAGGCGAGCTTGTGTTTGTTTCCCAGTCAGAAATGGAGTTGAATCCCATGCAGTTTCTGGTCCTACGAGCAAGAGTTGTTTTCTGGTAAGGAAAGTCACTATTGCGCCTCCATTGTCATACACAGGGCAAATAGCACTGGCGTCGGTTCCCAGCATGTACAGTGTATTGGACTGAAGAGGATCTACTGTTCTTGTCTGTTTCCTAAGCAGAATTGAACTAGATATGGCCGTGTGTGTAGGAAGCACAGTTCTTTTGTTCTGAGCAAGCTCACTGTTCGGACCCCATAGGAAACACAGTAGAGTAGAAGAGTGCTCTTTACTCAAAAAGAGAGTGTGTTTCTTGTAAGGCGAGCCAGCGTTTGTTTCTCAGTCCTAAATGGAGTTGAATCACATGCAGTGTCTGGTCCTATGAGCAAGAGTTGTTTTCTGGTAAGGAAAGTCACTATTGCCCTCCCATTGCCATACACAGTGCAAAAAGCAATTGCGTCTGTTCCCAGCAAGTACAGTGTATTGGACTGAAGAAGAGCTACTGTTCTTATCAGTTTCCTAAGCAGAGTTGAACTAGATATGGCCCGTGTGTGTAGGAATCACAGTTCTTTTGTTCTTAGCAAGCTCACTGTTCGGACCCCATAGAAAACACAGTAGAGTAGAAGAGTGCTCTTTTCTCAAAAGCAGAGTGTGTTTCTTGTAAGGCGAGCCAGCGTTTGTTTCTCAGTCCTAAATGGAGTTGAATCACATGCAATTTCTGCTCCTACACGCAAGAGTTGTTTTCTGGTAAGGAAAGTAACTATTGTGCTCCCATTGCCATACACAGTGCAAATCAAACTCGCATCTGTTCCCAACAAGTACAGTGTATTGGACTGAAGAGGAGCTACTGTTCTTGTCAGTTTCGTAAGCAGAGTTGAACTAATTATGGCCCGTGTTTTTAGGAAACATAGTTCTTTTGTTCTGAGCAAGCTCACGTTTCAGACACCATAGGAAACACAGTAGAGTAGAAGAGTGCCCTTTTCTCAAAAGCAGAGTGTGTTTCTTGTAAGTCGAGCTAGCGATTGTTTCCCAGTCCAAAATGGAGTTGAATCACATGCAGTTTCTTGTCCTACAAGCAAGAGTTGTCTTCTGGTAAGAAGAGTCACTATTTTGCTCCCATTGCCATACACAGTGCAAAAAGCAATTGCGTCTGTTCCCAGCAAGTACAGTGTATTGGACTGAAGAGGAGCTACTGTTCTTATCAGTTTCCTAAGCAGAGTTGAACTAGATATGGCCCGTGTGTGTAGGAATCACAGTTCTTTTGTTCTGAGCAAGCTCACTGTTCTTTCCCTATAGGAAACACAGTAGAGTAGAAGAATGCTCTTTTCTCAAAAGCAGAGTGTGTTTCTTGTAAGGCGAGCTAGTGTTTGTTTCCCAGTCCTAAATGGAGTTGAATCACATACAGTTTCTGGTTCTACAAGCAAGAGTAGTTTTCTGGTAAGAAGAGTCACTATTGTGCTCCCATTTTCAAACACAGGACAAATAGCACTGGCGTCTGTTCCCAGAATGTACAGTGTATTGGACTGAAGAGGATCTACTGTTCTTAAGAGTTTCCTAAACAGAATTGACCTAGATATGGTCGTGTGTGTAGGAAGCACAGTTCTTTTGTTCTGAGCAAGCTCACTGTTCAGACCCCATAAGAAATACAGTAGAGTAGAAGAGTGCTCTTTTCTCAAAAGCAGAGTGTGTTTCTTGTAAGGCGAGCTTATGTTTGTTTCCCAGTCAGAAATGGAGTTGAATCCCATGCAGTTTCTGGACCTACGAGCAAGAGTTGTTTTCTGGTAAGGAAAGTCACTATTGCTCTCCCATTGTCATACACTGGGCAAATAGCACTGGCATCGGTTCCCAGCATGTACAGTGTATTGGACTGAAGAGGATCTACTGTTCTTGTCTGTTTCCTAAGCAGAATTGAACTAGATATGGCCGTGTGTGTAGGAAGCACAGTTCTTTTGTTCTGAGCAAGCTCACGTTTCGGACCCCATAGGAAACACAGTAGAGTAGAAGAGTGCTCTTTTCTCAAAAACAGAGTGTGTTTCTTGTAAGGCGAGCCAGCGTTTGTTTCTCAGTCCTAAATGGAGTTGAATCACATGCAGTGTCTGGTCCTATGAGCAAGAGTTGTTTTCTGGTAAGGAAAGTCACTATTGCCCTCCCATTGCCATACACAGTGCAAAAAGCACTCGCGTCTGTTCCCAGCAAGTACAGTGTATTGGAATGAAGAGGAGCTACTGTTCTTATCAGTTTCCTAAGCAGAGTTGAACTAGGTATGGCCCGTGTGTGTAGGAATCACAGTTCTTTTGTTCTGAGCAAGCTCACTGTTCTTTCCCTATAGGAAACACAGTAGAGTAGAAGAGTGCTCTTTTCTCAAAAGCAGAGTGTGTTTCTTGTAAGGCGAGCTAGTGTTTGTTTCCCAGTCCTAAATGGAGTTGAATCACATACAGTTTCTGGTTCTACAAGCAAGAGTAGTTTTCTGGTAAGAAGAGTCACTATTGTGCTCCCATTGCCACACACAGTGCAAATAGCACTCGCGTCTGTTCCCAGCAAGTACAGTGTATTGGACTGAAGAGGAGCTACTGTTCTTGTCACTTTCCTAAGCAGAGTTGAACTAGATATGGCCCGTGTTTGTAGGAAGCATAGTTCTTTTGTTCTGAGCAAGCTCACTGTTCGGACCCCATAGGAAACACAGTAGAGTAGAAGAGTGCTCTTTTCTCAAAAGCGGAGGGTGTTTCTTGTAAGGCGAGCTAGCGTTTGTTTCCTAGTCCTATATGGAGTTGTGTCACATGCAGTTTCTGGTCCTACAAGCAAGAGTTGTTTTCTGGTAAGGAAAGTAACTATTGTGCTCCCATTGCCATACACAGTGGAAATAGCACTCGCGTCTGTTCCCAGCAAGTACAGTGTAATGGACTGAAGAGGAGCGACTGTTCTTGTCAGTTTCCTAAGCAGAGTCGAACTAATTATGGCCCGTGTTTGTAGGAAGCATAGTTCTTTGGTTCTGAGCAAGCTCATGTTTCGGACCCCATAGGAAACACAGTAGAGTAGAAGAGTGCCCTTTTCTCAAAAGCAGAGTGTGTTTCTTGTAAGTCGAGCTAGCGATTGTTTTCCAGTCCTAAATGGAGTTGAATCACATGCAGTTTCTTGTCCTACAAGCAAGAGTTGTCTTCTGGTAAGAAGAGTCACTATTTTGCTCCCATTGCCATACACAGTGCAAAAAGCAATTGCGTCTGTTCATAGCAAGTACAGTGTATTGGACTGAAGAGGAGCTACTGTTCTTATCAGTTTCCTAAGCAAGTTGAACTAGATATGGCCCGTGTGTGTAGGAATCACAGTTCTTTTGTTCTGAGCAAGCTCACTGTTCTTTTTCTATAGGAAACACAGTAGAGTAGAAGAGTGCTCTTTTCTCAAAAGCAGAGTGTGTTTCTTGTAAGGCGAGCCAGCGTTTGTTTCTCAGTCCTAAATGGAGTTGAATCACATGGAGTGTCTGGTCCTATGAGCAAGAGTTGTTTTCTGGTAAGGAAAGTCACTATTGCCCTCCCATTGCCATACACAGTGCAAAAAGCAATTGCGTCTGTTCCCAGCAAGTACAGTGTATTGGACTGAAGAGGAGCTACTGTTCTTACCAGTTTCCTAAGCAGAGTTGAGCTAGATATGGCCCGTGTGTGTAGGAATCACAGTTCTTTTGTTCTGAGCAAGCTCACTGTTCTTTCCCTATAGGAAATACAGTAGAGTAGAAGAGTGCTCTTTTCTCAAAAGCAGAGTGTGTTTCTTGTAAGGCGAGCTAGTGTTTGTTTCTCAGTCCTAAATGGAGTTGCATCAAATGCAGTTTCTGGTCCTACGAGCGAGAGTTGTTTTCTGGTAAGGAAAGTCACTATTGCGCTCCCATTGCCATACACAGTGCAAATAGCGCTCGCGTCTGTTCCCAGCAAGTACAGTGTATTGGACTGAAGAGGAGCTACTCTTCAGTCAGTTTCCTAAACAGAATTGACCTAGATATGGTCGTGTGTGTAGGATGCACAGTTCTTTTTTTCTGAGCAAGCTCACTGTTCAGATCCCATAGGAAATACAGTAGAGTAGAAGAGTGCTCTTTTCTCAAAAGCAGAGTGTGTTTCTTGTAAGGCGAGCTTGTGTTTGTTTCCCAGTCAGAAATGGAGTTGAATCCCATGCAGTTTCTGGTCCTACGAGCAAGAGTTGTTTTCTGGTAAGTAAAGTCACTATTGCGCTTCCATTGTCATACACAGGGCAAATAGCACTGGCGTCGGTTCCCAGCATGTACAGTGTATTGGACTGAAGAGGATCTACTGTTCTTGTCTGTTTCCTAAGCAGAATTGAACTAGATATGGCCGTGTGTGTAGGAAGCACAGTTCTTTTGTTCTGAGCAAGCTCACTGTTCGGACCCCATAGGAAACACAGTAGAGTAGAAGAGTGCTCTTTTCTCAAAAACAGAGTGTGTTTCTTGTAAGGCGAGCCAGCGTTTGTTTCTCAGTCCTAAATGGAGTTGAATCACATGCAGTGTCTATTCCTATGAGCAAGAGTTGTTTTCTGGTAAGGAAAGTCACTATTGCCCTCCCATTGCCATACACAGTGCAAAAAGCAATTGCGTCTGTTCCCAGCAAGTACAGTGTATTGGACTGAAGAGGAGCTACTGTTCTTATCAGTTTCCTAAGCAGAGTTGAACTAGATATGGCCCGTGTGTGTAGGAATCACAGTTCTTTTGTTCTTAGGAAGCTCACTGTTCGGACCCCATAGAAAACACAGTAGAGTAGAAGAGTGCTCTTTTCTCAAAAGCAGAGTGTGTTTCTTGTAAGGCGAGCCAGCGTTTGTTTCTCAGTCCTAAATGGAGTTGAATCACATGCAGTGTCTGGTCCTATGAGCAAGAGTTGTTTTCTGGTAAGGAAAGTCACTATTGCCCTCCCATTGCCATACACAGTGCAAAAAGCAATTGCTTCTGTTCCCAGCAAGTACAGTGTATTGGACTGAAGAGGAGCTACTGTTCTTATCAGTTTCCTAAGCAGAGTTGAGCTAGATATGGCCCGTGTGTGTAGGAATCACAGTTCTGTTGTTCTGAGCAAGCTCACTGTTCTTTCCATATAGGAAACACAGTAGAGTAGAAGAGTGCTCTTTTTTCAAAAGCAGAGTGTGTTTCTTGTAAGGCGAGCTAGTGTTTGTTTCTGAGTCCTAAATGGAGTTGAATCACATGCAGTTTCTGGTCCTATGAGCAAGAGTTGTTTTCTGGTAAGGAAAGTCACTATTGTGCTCACATTGCCATACACAGTGCAAATAGCACTCGTGTCTGTTCCCAGCAAGTACAGTGTATTGGACTGAAGAGGAGCTACTCTTCTTGTCAGTTTCCTAAACAGAATTGACCTAGATATGGTCGTGTGTGTAGGATGCACAGTTCTTTTGTTCTGAGCAAGCTCACTGTTCAGACCCCATAGGAAATACAGTAGAGTAGAAGAGTGCTCTTTTCTCAAAAGCAGAGTGTGTTTCTTGTAAGGCGAGCTTGTGTTTGTTTCCCAGTCAGAAATGGAGTTGAATCCCATGCAGTTTCTGGTCCTACGAGCAAGAGTTGTTTTCTGGTAAGGAAAGTCACTATTGCGCTTCCATTGTCATACACAGGGCAAATAGCACTGGCGTCGGTTCCCAGCATGTACAGTGTATTGGACTGAAGAGGATCTACTGTTCTTGTCTGTTTCCTAAGCAGAATTGAACTAGATAGGGCCGTGTGTGTAGGAAGCACAGTTCTTTTGTTCTGAGCAAGCTCACTGTTCGGACCCCATAGGAAACACAGTAGATTAGAAGAGTGCTCTTTTCTCAAAAACAGAGTGTGTTTCTTGTAAGGCGAGCCAGCGTTTGTTTCTCAGTCCTAAATGGAGTTGAATGACATGCAGTTTCTGGTCCTACGAGCAAGAGTTGTTTTCTGGTAAGGAAAGTCACTATTGCGCTCCCATGGCCATACACAGTGCAAATAGCACTCGCGTCTGTTCCCAGCAAGTACAGTGTATTGGACTGAAGAGGAGCTACTCTTCTTGTCAGTTTCCTAAACAGAATTGACCTAGATATGGTCGTGTGTGTAGGATGCACAGTTCTTTTTTTCTGAGCAAGCTCACTGTTCAGACCCCATAGGACATACAGCAGAGTAGAAGAGTGCTCTTTTCTCAAAAGCAGAGTGTGTTTCTTGTAAGGCGAGCTTGTGTTTGTTTCCCAGTCAGAAATGGAGTTGAATCCCATGCAGTTTCTGGTCCTACGAGCAAGAGTTGTTTTCTGGTAAGGAAAGTCACTATTGCGCCTCCATTGTCATACACAGGGCAAATAGCACTGGCGTCGGTTCCCAGCATGTACAGTGTATTGGACTGAAGAGGATCTACTGTTCTTGTCTGTTTCCTAAGCAGAATTGAACTAGATATGGCCGTGTGTGTAGGAAGCACAGTTCTTTTGTTCTGAGCAAGCTCACGTTTCGGACCCCATAGGAAACACAGTAGAGTAGAAGAGTGCTCTTTTCTCAAAAACAGAGTGTGTTTCTTGTAAGGCGAGCCAGCGTTTGTTTCTCAGTCCTAAATGGAGTTGAATCACATGCAGTGTCTGGTCCTATGAGCAAGAGTTGTTTTCTGGTAAGGAAAGTCACTATTGCCCTCCCATTGCCATACACAGTGCAAAAAGCAATTGCGTCTGTTCCCAGCAAGTACAGTGTATTGGACTGAAGAAGAGCTACTGTTCTTATCAGTTTCCTAAGCAGAGTTGAACTAGATATGGCCCGTGTGTGTAGGAATCACAGTTCTTTTGTTCTTAGCAAGCTCACTGTTCGGACCCCATAGAAAACACAGTAGAGTAGAAGAGTGCTCTTTTCTCAAAAGCAGAGTGTGTTTCTTGTAAGGCGAGCCAGCGTTTGTTTCTCAGTCCTAAATGGAGTTGAATCACATGCAATTTCTGCTCCTACACGCAAGAGTTGTTTTCTGGTAAGGAAAGTAACTATTGTGCTCCCATTGCCATACACAGTGCAAATCAAACTCGCATCTGTTCCCAACAAGTACAGTGTATTGGACTGAAGAGGAGCTACTGTTCTTGTCAGTTTCGTAAGCAGAGTTGAACTAATTATGGCCCGTGTTTTTAGAAAACATAGTTCTTTTGTTCTGAGCAAGCTCACGTTTCAGACACCATAGGAAACACAGTAGAGTAGAAGAGTGCCCTTTTCTCAAAAGCAGAGTGTGTTTCTTGTAAGTCGAGCTAGCGATTGTTTTCCAGTCCAAAATGGAGTTGAATCACATGCAGTTTCTTGTCCTACAAGCAAGAGTTGTCTTCTGGTAAGAAGAGTCACTATTTTGCTCCCATTGCCATACACAGTGCAAAAAGCAATTGCGTCTGTTCCCAGCAAGTACAGTGTATTGGACTGAAGAGGAGCTACTGTTCTTATCAGTTTCCTAAGCAGAGTTGAACTAGATATGGCCCGTGTGTGTAGGAATCACAGTTCTTTTGTTCTGAGCAAGCTCACTGTTCTTTCCCTATAGGAAACACAGTAGAGTAGAAGAATGCTCTTTTCTCAAAAGCAGAGTGTGTTTCTTGTAAGGCGAGCTAGTGTTTGTTTCCCAGTCCTAAATGGAGTTGAATCACATACAGTTTCTGGTTCTACAAGCAAGAGTAGTTTTCTGGTAAGAAGAGTCACTATTGTGCTCCCATTTTCAAACACAGGACAAATAGCACTGGCGTCTGTTCCCAGAATGTACAGTGTATTGGACTGAAGAGGATCTACTGTTCTTAAGAGTTTCCTAAACAGAATTGACCTAGATATGGTCGTGTGTGTAGGAAGCACAGTTCTTTTGTTCTGAGCAAGCTCACTGTTCAGACCCCATAAGAAATACAGTAGAGTAGAAGAGTGCTCTTTTCTCAAAAGCAGAGTGTGTTTCTTGTAAGGCGAGCTTATGTTTGTTTCCCAGTCAGAAATGGAGTTGAATCCCATGCAGTTTCTGGACCTACGAGCAAGAGTTGTTTTCTGGTAAGGAAAGTCACTATTGCTCTCCCATTGTCATACACAGGGCAAATAGCACTGGCATCGGTTCCCAGCATGTACAGTGTATTGGACTGAAGAGGATCTACTGTTCTTGTCTGTTTCCTAAGCAGAATTGAACTAGATATGGCCGTGTGTGTAGGAAGCACAGTTCTTTTGTTCTGAGCAAGCTCACGTTTCGGACCCCATAGGAAACACAGTAGAGTAGAAGAGTGCTCTTTTCTCAAAAACAGAGTGTGTTTCTTGTAAGGCGAGCCAGCGTTTGTTTCTCAGTCCTAAATGGAGTTGAATCACATGCAGTGTCTGGTCCTATGAGCAAGAGTTGTTTTCTGGTAAGGAAAGTCACTATTGCCCTCCCATTGCCATACACAGTGCAAAAAGCACTCGCGTCTGTTCCCAGCAAGTACAGTGTATTGGAATGAAGAGGAGCTACTGTTCTTATCAGTTTCCTAAGCAGAGTTGAACTAGGTATGGCCCGTGTGTGTAGGAATCACAGTTCTTTTGTTCTGAGCAAGCTCACTGTTCTTTCCCTATAGGAAACACAGTAGAGTAGAAGAGTGCTCTTTTCTCAAAAGCAGAGTGTGTTTCTTGTAAGGCGAGCTAGTGTTTGTTTCCCAGTCCTATATGGAGTTGTGTCACATGCAGTTTCTGGTCCTACAAGCAAGAGTTGTTTTCTGGTAAGGAAAGTAACTATTGTGCTCCCATTGCCACACACAGTGCAAATAGCACTCGCGTCTGTTCCCAGCAAGTACAGTGTAATGGACTGAAGAGGAGCGACTGTTCTTGTCAGTTTCCTAAGCAGAGTCGAACTAGATATGGCCCGTGTTTGTAGGAAGCATAGTTCTTTGGTTCTGAGCAAGCTCATGTTTCGGACCCCATAGGAAACACAGTAGAGTAGAAGAGTGCCCTTTTCTCAAAAGCAGAGTGTGTTTCTTGTAAGTCGAGCTAGCGATTGTTTTCCAGTCCTAAATGGAGTTGAATCACATGCAGTTTCTTGTCCTACAAGCAAGAGTTGTCTTCTGGTAAGAAGAGTCACTATTTTGCTCCCATTGCCATACACAGTGCAAAAAGCAATTGCGTCTGTTCATAGCAAGTACAGTGTATTGGACTGAAGAGGAGCTACTGTTCTTATCAGTTTCCTAAGCAAGTTGAACTAGATATGGCCCGTGTGTGTAGGAATCACAGTTCTTTTGTTCTGAGCAAGCTCACTGTTCTTTTTCTATAGGAAACACAGTAGAGTAGAAGAGTGCTCTTTTCTCAAAAGCAGAGTGTGTTTCTTGTAAGGCGAGCCAGCGTTTGTTTCTCAGTCCTAAATGGAGTTGAATCACATGGAGTGTCTGGTCCTATGAGCAAGAGTTGTTTTCTGGTAAGGAAAGTCACTATTGCCCTCCCATTGCCATACACAGTGCAAAAAGCAATTGTGTCTGTTCCCAGCAAGTACAGTGTATTGGACTGAAGAGGAGCTACTGTTCTTACCAGTTTCCTAAGCAGAGTTGAGCTAGATATGGCCCGTGTGTGTAGGAATCACAGTTCTTTTGTTCTGAGCAAGCTCACTGTTCTTTCCCTATAGGAAATACAGTAGAGTAGAAGAGTGCTCTTTTCTCAAAAGCAGAGTGTGTTTCTTGTAAGGCGAGCTAGTGTTTGTTTCTCAGTCCTAAATGGAGTTGCATCAAATGCAGTTTCTGGTCCTACGAGCGAGAGTTGTTTTCTGGTAAGGAAAGTCACTATTGCGCTCCCATTGCCATACACAGTGCAAATAGCGCTCGCGTCTGTTCCCAGCAAGTACAGTGTATTGGACTGAAGAGGAGCTACTCTTCAGTCAGTTTCCTAAACAGAATTGACCTAGATATGGTCGTGTGTGTAGGATGCACAGTTCTTTTTTTCTGAGCAAGCTCACTGTTCAGATCCCATAGGAAATACAGTAGAGTAGAAGAGTGCTCTTTTCTCAAAAGCAGAGTGTGTTTCTTGTAAGGCGAGCTTGTGTTTGTTTCCCAGTCAGAAATGGAGTTGAATCCCATGCAGTTTCTGGTCCTACGAGCAAGAGTTGTTTTCTGGTAAGTAAAGTCACTATTGCACTTCCATTGTCATACACAGGGCAAATAGCACTGGCGTCGGTTCCCAGCATGTACAGTGTATTGGACTGAAGAGGATCTACTGTTCTTGTCTGTTTCCTAAGCAGAATTGAACTAGATATGGCCGTGTGTGTAGGAAGCACAGTTCTTTTGTTCTGAGCAAGCTCACTGTTCGGACCCCATAGGAAACACAGTAGAGTAGAAGAGTGCTCTTTTCTCAAAAACAGAGTGTGTTTCTTGTAAGGCGAGCCAGCGTTTGTTTCTCAGTCCTAAATGGAGTTGAATCACATGCAGTGTCTATTCCTATGAGCAAGAGTTGTTTTCTGGTAAGGAAAGTCACTATTGCCCTCCCATTGCCATACACAGTGCAAAAAGCAATTGCGTCTGTTCCCAGCAAGTACAGTGTATTGGACTGAAGAGGAGCTACTGTTCTTATCAGTTTCCTAAGCAGAGTTGAACTAGATATGGCCCGTGTGTGTAGGAATCACAGTTCTTTTGTTCTTAGGAAGCTCACTGTTCGGACCCCATAGAAAACACAGTAGAGTAGAAGAGTGCTCTTTTCTCAAAAGCAGAGTGTGTTTCTTGTAAGGCGAGCCAGCGTTTGTTTCTCAGTCCTAAATGGAGTTGAATCACATGCAGTGTCTGGTCCTATGAGCAAGAGTTGTTTTCTGGTAAGGAAAGTCACTATTGCCCTCCCATTGCCATACACAGTGCAAAAAGCAATTGCTTCTGTTCCCAGCAAGTACAGTGTATTGGACTGAAGAGGAGCTACTGTTCTTATCAGTTTCCTAAGCAGAGTTGAGCTAGATATGGCCCGTGTGTGTAGGAATCACAGTTCTGTTGTTCTGAGCAAGCTCACTGTTCTTTCCATATAGGAAACACAGTAGAGTAGAAGAGTGCTCTTTTTTCAAAAGCAGAGTGTGTTTCTTGTAAGGCGAGCTAGTGTTTGTTTCTGAGTCCTAAATGGAGTTGAATCACATGCAGTTTCTGGTCCTATGAGCAAGAGTTGTTTTCTGGTAAGGAAAGTCACTATTGTGCTCACATTGCCATACACAGTGCAAATAGCACTCGTGTCTGTTCCCAGCAAGTACAGTGTATTGGACTGAAGAGGAGCTACTCTTCTTGTCAGTTTCCTAAACAGAATTGACCTAGATATGGTCGTGTGTGTAGGATGCACAGTTCTTTTGTTCTGAGCAAGCTCACTGTTCAGACCCCATAGGAAATACAGTAGAGTAGAAGAGTGCTCTTTTCTCAAAAGCAGAGTGTGTTTCTTGTAAGGCGAGCTTGTGTTTGTTTCCCAGTCAGAAATGGAGTTGAATCCCATGCAGTTTCTGGTCCTACGAGCAAGAGTTGTTTTCTGGTAAGGAAAGTCACTATTGCGCTTCCATTGTCATACACAGGGCAAATAGCACTGGCGTCGGTTCCCAGCATGTACAGTGTATTGGACTGAAGAGGATCTACTGTTCTTGTCTGTTTCCTAAGCAGAATTGAACTAGATATGGCCGTGTGTGTAGGAAGCACAGTTCTTTTGTTCTGAGCAAGCTCACTGTTCGGACCCCATAGGAAACACAGTAGATTAGAAGAGTGCTCTTTTCTCAAAAACAGAGTGTGTTTCTTGTAAGGCGAGCCAGCGTTTGTTTCTCAGTCCTAAATGGAGTTGAATGACATGCAGTGTCTGGTCCTATGAGCAAGAGTTGTTTTCTGGTAAGGAAAGTCACTATTGCCCTCCCATTGCCATACACACTGCAAAAAGCAATTGCGTCTGTTCCCAGCAAGTACAGTGTATTGGACTGAAGAGGAGCTACTGTTCTTATCAGTTTCCTAAGCAGAGTTGAACTAGATATGGCCCGTGTGTGTAGGAATCACAGTTCTTTTATTCTGAGCAAGCTCACTGTTCTTTCCCTATAGGAAACACAGTAGGGTAGAAGAGTGCTTTTTTCTCAAAAGCAGAGTGTGTTTCTTCTAAGGCGAGCTTGTTTTTGTTTCCCAGTCAGAAATGGAGTTGAATCCCATGCAGTTTCTGGTCCTACGAGCAAGAGTTGTTTTCTGGTAAGGAAAGTCACTATTGCGCTCCCATTGTCATACACAGGGCAAATAGCACTGGCGTCAGTTCCCAGCATGTACAGTGTATTGGACTGAAGAGGATCTACTGTTCTTGTCTGTTTCCTAAGCAGAATTGAACTAGATATGTCCGTGTGTGTAGGAAGCACAGTTCTTTTGTTCTGAGCAAGCTCACTGTTCGGACCCCATAGGAAACACAGTAGAGTATAAGAGTGCTCTTTTCTCAAAAGCAGAGTGTGTTTCTTGTAAGGCGAGCCAGCGTTTGTTTCTCAGTCCTAAATGGAGTTGAATCACATGCAGTTTGTGGTCCTCTGAGCAAGAGTTGTTTTCTGGTAAGGAAAGTCACTATTGCGCTTCCATTGCCATACACAGTGGAAATGGCACTCGCGTCTGTTCCCAGCAAGTACAGTGTATTGGACTGAAGAGGAGCTACTGTTCTTGTCTGTTTCCTAAGAAGAGTTGAACGAGATATGGCCCGTGTTTGTAGGAAGCATAGTTCTTTTGTTCTGAGCAAGCTCACTGTTCAGACCCCATAGGAAACACAGTAGAGTAGAAGAGTGCTCTTTTCTCAAAAGCGGAGTATGTTTCTTGTAAGGCGAGCTAGCGTTTGTTTCCCAGTCCTATATGGAGTTGAGTCACATGCAATTTCTGGTCCTACAAGCAAGAGTTGTTTTCTGGTAAGGAAAGTAACTATTGTGCTCCCATTGGCATACACAGTGCAAATCAAACTCGCATCTGTTCCCAACAAGTACAGTGTATTGGACTGAAGAGGAGCTACTGTTCTTGTCAGTTTCGTAAGCAGAGTTGAACTAATTATGGCCCGTGTTTTTAGGAAACATAGTTCTTTTGTTCTGAGCAAGCTCACGTTTCAGACACCATAGGAAACACAGTAGAGTAGAAGAGTGCCCTTTTCTCAAAAGCAGAGTGTGTTTCTTGTAAGTCGAGCTAGCGATTGTTTCCCAGTCCAAAATGGAGTTGAATCACATGCAGTTTCTTGTCCTACAAGCAAGAGTTGTCTTATGGTAAGAAGAGTCACTATTTTGCTCCCATTGCCGTACACAGTGCAAAAAGCAATTGCGTCTGTTCCCAGCAAGTACAGTGTATTGGACTGAAGAGTAGCTACTGTTCTTATCAGTTTCCTAAGCAGAGTTGAACTAGATATGGCCCGTGTGTGTAGGAATCACAGTTCTTTTGTTCTGAGCAAGCTCACTGTTCTTTCCCTATAGGAAACACAGTAGAGTAGAAGAGTGCTCTTTTCTCAAAAGCAGAGTGTGTTTCTTGTAAGGCGAGCTAGTGTTTGTTTCTCAGTCCTAAATGGAGTTGAATCACATGCAGTTTCTGGTACTACAAGCAAGAGTTGTTTTCTGGTAAGGAAAGTCACTATTGCGCTCCCATTGCCATACACAGTGAAAATAGCACTCACGTCTTTTCCAAGCAAGTACAGTGTATTGGACTGAAGAGGAGCTACTGTTCTTATCAATTTCCTAAGCAGAGTTGAACTAGATATGGCCCGTGTGTGTAGGAATCACAGTTCTTTTGTTCTTAGCAAGCTCACTGTTTGGACCCCATAGAAAACACAGTAGAGTAGAAGAGTGCTCTTTTCTCAAAAGCAGAGTGTGTGTCTTGTAAGGCGAGCCAGCGTTTGTTTCTCAGTCCTAAATGGAGTTGAATCACATGCAGTATCTGGTCCTATGAGCAAGAGTTGTTTTCTGGTAAGGAAAGTCACTATTGCCCTCCCATTGCCATACACAGTGCAAAAAGCAATTGCGTCTGTTCCCAGCAAGTACAGTGTATTTGACTGAAGAGGAGCTACTGTTCTTATCAGTTTCCTAAGCAGAGTTGAGCTAGATATGGCCCGTGTGTGTAGGAATCACAGTTCTTTTGTTCTGAGCAAGCTCACTGTTCTTTCCCTATAGGAAATACAGTAGAGTAGAAGAGTGCTCTTTTCTCAAAAGCAGAGTGTGTTTCTTGTAAGGCGAGCTAGTGTTTGTTTCTCAGTTCTAAATGGAGTTGAATCACATGCAGTTTCTGGTCCTACGAGCAAGAGTTGTTTTCTGGTAAGGAAAGTCACTATTGCGCTCCCATTGCCATACACAGTGCAAATAGCACTCGCGTCTGTTCCCAGCAAGTACAGTGTATTGGACTGAAGAGGAGCTACTCTTCTTGTCAGTTTCCTAAACAGAATTGACCTAGATATGGTCGTGTGTGTAGGATGCACAGTTCTTTTTTTCTGAGCAAGCTCACTGTTCAGACCCCATAGGAAATACAGCAGAGTAGAAGAGTGCTCTTTTCTCAAAAGCAGAGTGTGTTTCTTGTAAGGCGAGCTTGTGTTTTTTTCCCAGTCAGAAATGGAGTTGAATCCCATGCAGTTTCTGGTCCTACGAGCAAGAGTTGTTTTCTGGTAAGGAAAGTCACTATTGCGCCTCCATTGTCATACACAGGGCAAATAGCACTGGCGTCGGTACCCAGCATGTACAGTGTATTGGACTGAAGAGGATCTACTGTTCTTGTCTGTTTCCTAAGCAGAATTGAACTAGATATGGCCGTGTGTGTAGGAAGCACAGTTCTTTTGTTCTGAGCAAGCTCACTGTTCGGACCCCATAGGAAACACAGTAGAGTAGATGAGTGCTCTTTACTCAAAAAGAGAGTGTGTTTCTTGTAAGGCGAGCCAGCGTTTGTTTCTCAGTCCTAAATGGAGTTGAATCACATGCAGTGTCTGGTCCTATGAGCAAGAGTTGTTTTCTGGTAAGGAAAGTCACTATTGCCCTCCCATTGCCATACACAGTGCAAAAAGCAATTGCGTCTGTTCCCAGCAAGTACAGTGTATTGGACTGAAGAAGAGCTACTGTTCTTATCAGTTTCCTAAGCAGAGTTGAACTAGATATGGCCCGTGTGTGTAGGAATCACAGTTCTTTTGTTCTTAGCAAGCTCACTGTTCGGACCCCATAGAAAACACAGTAGAGTAGAAGAGTGCTCTTTTCTCAAAAGCAGAGTGTGTTTCTTGTAAGGCGAGCCAGCGTTTGTTTCTCAGTCCTAAATGGAGTTGAATCACATGCAATTTCTGCTCCTACACGCAAGAGTTGTTTTCTGGTAAGGAAAGTAACTATTGTGCTCCCATTGCCATACACAGTGCAAATCAAACTCGCATCTGTTCCCAACAAGTACAGTGTATTGGACTGAAGAGGAGCTACTGTTCTTGTCAGTTTCGTAAGCAGAGTTGAACTAATTATGGCCCGTGTTTTTAGGAAACATAGTTCTTTTGTTCTGAGCAAGCTCACGTTTCAGACACCCTAGGAAACACAGTAGAGTAGAAGAGTGCCCTTTTCTCAAAAGCAGAGTGTGTTTCTTGTAAGTCGAGCTAGCGATTGTTTCCCAGTCCAAAATGGAGTTGAATCACATGCAGTTTCTTGTCCTACAAGCAAGAGTTGTCTTCTGGTAAGAAGAGTCACTATTTTGCTCCCATTGCCATACACAGTGCAAAAAGCAATTGCGTCTGTTCCCAGCAAGTACAGTGTATTGGACTGAAGAGGAGCTGCTGTTCTTATCAGTTTCCTAAGCAGAGTTGAACTAGATATGGCCCGTGTGTGTAGGAATCACAGTTCTTTTGTTCTGAGCAAGCTCACTGTTCTTTCCCTATAGGAAACACAGTAGAGTAGAAGAATGCTCTTTTCTCAAAAGCAGAGTGTGTTTCTTGTAAGGCGAGCTAGTGTTTGTTTCCCAGTCCTAAATGGAGTTGAATCACATACAGTTTCTGGTTCTACAAGCAAGAGTAGTTTTCTGGTAAGAAGAGTCACTATTGTGCTCCCATTTTCAAACACAGGACAAATAGCACTGGCGTCTGTTCCCAGAATGTACAGTGTATTGGACTGAAGAGGATCTACTGTTCTTAAGAGTTTCCTAAACAGAATTGACCTAGATATGGTCGTGTGTGTAGGAAGCACAGTTCTTTTGTTCTGAGCAAGCTCACTGTTCAGACCCCATAAGAAATACAGTAGAGTAGAAGAGTGCTCTTTTCTCAAAAGCAGAGTGTGTTTCTTGTAAGGCGAGCTTATGTTTGTTTCCCAGTCAGAAATGGAGTTGAATCCCATGCAGTTTCTGGACCTACGAGCAAGAGTTGTTTTCTGGTAAGGAAAGTCACTATTGCTCTCCCATTGTCATACACAGGGCAAATAGCACTGGCATCGGTCCCCAGCATGTACAGTGTATTGGACTGAAGAGGATCTACTGTTCTTGTCTGTTTCCTAAGCAGAATTGAACTAGATATGGCCGTGTGTGTAGGAAGCACAGTTCTTTTGTTCTGAGCAAGCTCACGTTTCGGACCCCATAGGAAACACAGTAGAGTAGAAGAGTGCTCTTTTCTCAAAAACAGAGTGTGTTTCTTGTAAGGCGAGCCAGCGTTTGTTTCTCAGTCCTAAATGGAGTTGAATCACATGCAGTGTCTGGTCCTATGAGCAAGAGTTGTTTTCTGGTAAGGAAAGTCACTATTGCCCTCCCATTGCCATACACAGTGCAAAAAGCACTCGCGTCTGTTCCCAGCAAGTACAGTGTATTGGAATGAAGAGGAGCTACTGTTCTTATCAGTTTCCTAAGCAGAGTTGAACTAGGTATGGCCCGTGTGTGTAGGAATCACAGTTCTTTTGTTCTGAGCAAGCTCACTGTTCTTTCCCTATAGGAAACACAGTAGAGTAGAAGAGTGCTCTTTTCTCAAAAGCAGAGTGTGTTTCTTGTAAGGCGAGCTAGTGTTTGTTTCCCAGTCCTAAATGGAGTTGAATCACATACAGTTTCTGGTTCTACAAGCAAGAGTAGTTTTCTGGTAAGAAGAGTCACTATTGTGCTCCCATTTTCAAACACAGGGCAAATAGCACTGGCGTCTGTTCCCAGAATGTGCAGTGTATTGGACTGAAGAGGATCTACTGTTCTTGTCAGTTTCCTAAACAGAATTGACCTAGATATGGTCGTGTGTGTAGGAAGCACAGTTCTTTTGTTCTGAGCAAGCTCACTGTTCAGACCCCATAGGAAATACAGTAGAGTGGAAGAGTGCTCTTTTCTCAAAAGCAGAGTGTGTTTCTTGTAAGGCGAGCTTGTGTTTGTTTCCCAGTCAGAAATGGAGTTGAATCCCATGCAGTTTCTGGTCCTATGAGCAAGAGTTGTTTTCTGGTAAGGAAAGTCACTATTGCTCTCCCATTGTCATACACAGGGCAAATAGCACTGGCATCGGTTCCCAGCATGTACAGTGTATTGGACTGAAGAGGATCTACTGTTCTTGTCTGTTTCCTAAGCTGAGTTGAACTAGATATGGCCGTGTGTGTAGGAAGCACAGTTCTTTTGTTCTGAGCAAGCTCACGTTTCGGACCCCATAGGAAACACAGTAGAGTAGAAGAGTGCTCTTTTCTCAAAAGCAGAGTGTTTTTCTTGTAAGGCGAGCTAGAGTTTGTTTAACAGTCCTAAATGGAGTTGAATCACATGCAGTTTCTGGTCCTACGAGCAAGAGTTGTTTTCTGGTAAGGAAAGTCACTGTTGCGCTCCCATTGCCACACACAGTGCAAATAGCACTCGCATCTGTTCCCAGCAAGTACAGTGTATTGGACTGAAGAGGAGCTACTGTTCTTGTCACTTTCCTAAGCAGAGTTGAACTAGATATGGCCCGTGTTTGTAGGAAGCATAGTTCTTTTGTTCTGAGCAAGCTCACTGTTCGGACCCCATAGGAAACACAGTAGAGTAGAAGAGTGCTCTTTTCTCAAAAGCGGAGGGTGTTTCTTGTAAGGCGAGCTAGCGTTTGTTTCCTAGTCCTATATGGAGTTGTGTCACATGCAGTTTCTGGTCCTACAAGCAAGAGTTGTTTTCTGGTAAGGAAAGTAACTATTGTGCTCCCATTGCCATACACAGTGGAAATAGCACTCACGTCTGTTCCCAGCAAGTACAGTGTAATGGACTGAAGAGGAGCGACTGTTCTTGTCAGTTTCCTAAGCAGAGTCGAACTAATTATGGCCCGTGTTTGTAGGAAGCATAGTTCTTTTGTTCTGAGCAAGCTCATGTTTCGGACCCCATAGGAAACACAGTAGAGTAGAAGAGTGCCCTTTTCTCAAAAGCAGAGTGTGTTTCTTGTAAGTTGAGCTAGCGATTGTTTCCCAGTCCTAAATGGAGTTGAATCACATGCAGTTTCTTGTCCTACAAGCAAGAGTTGTCTTCTGGTAAGAAGAGTCACTATTTTGCTCCCATTGCCATACACAGTGCAAAAAGCAATTGCGTCTGTTCATAGCAAGTACAGTGTATTGGACTGAAGAGGAGCTACTGTTCTTATCAGTTTCCTAAGCAGAGTTGAACTAGATATGGCCCGTGTGTGTAGGAATCACAGTTCTTTTGTTCTGAGCAAGCTCACTGTTCTTTCCCTATAGGAAACACAGTAGAGTAGAAGAGTGCTCTTTTCTCAAAAGCAGAGTGTGTTTCTTGTAAGGCGAGCCAGCGTTTGTTTCTCAGTCCTAAATGGAGTTGAATCACATGCAGTGTCTGGTCCTATGAGCAAGAGTTGTTTTCTGGTAAGGAAAGTCACTATTGCCCTCCCATTGACATACACAGTGCAAAAAGCAATTGCGTCTGTTCCCAGCAAGTACAGTGTATTGGACTGAAGAGGAGCTACTGTTCTTATCAGTTTCCTAAGCAGAGTTGAGCTAGATATGGCCCGTGTGTGTAGGAATCACAGTTCTTTTGTTCTGAGCAAGCTCACTGTTCTTTCCCTATAGGAAATTCAGTAGAGTAGAAGAGTGCTCTTTTCTCAAAAGCAGAGTGTGTTTCTTGTAAGGCGAGCTAGTGTTTGTTTCTCAGTCCTAAATGGAGTTGAATCAAATGCAGTTTCTGGTCCTACGAGCGAGAGTTGTTTTCTGGTAAGGAAAGTCACTATTGCGCTCCCATTGCCATACACAGTGCAAATAGCGCTCGCGTCTGTTCCCAGCAAGTACAGTGTATTGGACTGAAGAGGAGCTACTCTTCAGTCAGTTTTCTAAACAGAATTGACCTAGATATGGTCGTGTGTGTAGGATGCACAGTTCTTTTTTTCTGAGCAAGCTCACTGTTCAGATCCCATAGGAAATACAGTAGAGTAGAAGAGTGCTCTTTTCTCAAAAGCAGAGTGTGTTTCTTGTAAGGCGAGCTTGTGTTTGTTTCCCAGTCAGAAATGGAGTTGAATCCCATGCAGTTTCTGGTCCTACGAGCAAGAGTTGTTTTCTGGTAAGTAAAGTCACTATTGCGCTTCCATTGTCATACACAGGGCAAATAGCACTGGCGTCGGTTCCCAGCATGTACAGTGTATTGGACTGAAGAGGATCTACTGTTCTTGTCTGTTTCCTAAGCAGAATTGAACTAGATATGGCCGTGTGTGTAGGAAGCACAGTTCTTTTGTTCTGAGCAAGCTCACTGTTCGGACCCCATAGGAAACACAGTAGAGTAGAAGAGTGCTCTTTTCTCAAAAACAGAGTGTGTTTCTTGTAAGGCGAGCCAGCGTTTGTTTCTCAGTCCTAAATGGAGTTGAATCACATGCAGTGTCTATTCCTATGAGCAAGAGTTGTTTTCTGGTAAGGAAAGTCACTATTGCCCTCCCATTGCCATACACAGTGCAAAAAGCAATTGCGTCTGTTCCCAGCAAGTACAGTGTATTGGACTGAAGAGGAGCTACTGTTCTTATCAGTTTCCTAAGCAGAGTTGAACTAGATATGGCCCGTGTGTGTAGGAATCACAGTTCTTTTGTTCTTAGGAAGCTCACTGTTCGGACCCCATAGAAAACACAGTAGAGTAGAAGAGTGCTCTTTTCTCAAAAGCAGAGTGTGTTTCTTGTAAGGCGAGCCAGCGTTTGTTTCTCAGTCCTAAATGGAGTTGAATCACATGCAGTGTCTGGTCCTATGAGCAAGAGTTGTTTTCTGGTAAGGAAAGTCACTATTGCCCTCCCATTGCCATACACAGTGCAAAAAGCAATTGCTTCTGTTCCCAGCAAGTACAGTGTATTGGACTGAAGAGGAGCTACTGTTCTTATCAGTTTCCTAAGCAGAGTTGAGCTAGATATGGCCCGTGTGTGTAGGAATCACAGTTCTGTTGTTCTGAGCAAGCTCACTGTTCTTTCCATATAGGAAACACAGTAGAGTAGAAGAGTGCTCTTTTTTCAAAAGCAGAGTGTGTTTCTTGTAAGGCGAGCTAGTGTTTGTTTCTGAGTCCTAAATGGAGTTGAATCACATGCAGTTTCTGGTCCTATGAGCAAGAGTTGTTTTCTGGTAAGGAAAGTCACTATTGTGCTCCCATTGCCATACACAGTGCAAATAGCACTCGTGTCTGTTCCCAGCAAGTACAGTGTATTGGACTGAAGAGGAGCTACTCTTCTTGTCAGTTTCCTAAACAGAATTGACCTAGATATGGTCGTGTGTGTAGGATGCACAGTTCTTTTGTTCTGAGCAAGCTCACTGTTCAGACCCCATAGGAAATACAGTAGAGTAGAAGAGTGCTCTTTTCTCAAAAGCAGAGTGTGTTTCTTGTAAGGCGAGCTTGTGTTTGTTTCCCAGTCAGAAATGGAGTTGAATCCCATGCAGTTTCTGGTCCTACGAGCAAGAGTTGTTTTCTGGTAAGGAAAGTCACTATTGCGCTTCCATTGTCATACACAGGGCAAATAGCACTGGCGTCGGTTCCCAGCATGGACAGTGTATTGGACTGAAGAGGATCTACTGTTCTTGTCTGTTTCCTAAGCAGAATTGAACTAGATATGGCCGTGTGTGTAGGAAGCACAGTTCTTTTGTTCTGAGCAAGCTCACTGTTCGGACCCCATAGGAAACACAGTAGATTAGAAGAGTGCTCTTTTCTCAAAAACAGAGTGTGTTTCTTGTAAGGCGAGCCAGCGTTTGTTTCTCAGTCCTAAATGGAGTTGAATGACATGCAGTGTCTGGTCCTATGAGCAAGAGTTGTTTTCTGGTAAGGAAAGTCACTATTGCCCTCCCATTGCCATACACACTGCAAAAAGCAATTGCGTCTGTTCCCAGCAAGTACAGTGTATTGGACTGAAGAGGAGCTACTGTTCTTATCAGTTTCCTAAGCAGAGTTGAACTAGATATGGCCCGTGTGTGTAGGAATCACAGTTCTTATATTCTGAGCAAGCTCACTGTTCTTTCCCTATAGGAAACACAGTAGAGTTTAAGAGTGCTTTTTTCTCAAAAGCAGAGTGTGTTTCTTCTAAGGCGAGCTAGTGTTTGTTTCTCAGTCCTAAATGGAGTTGAATCACATGCAGTTTCTGGTCCAAGAGCAAGAGTTGTTTTCTGGTAAGGAAAGTCACTATTGCGCTCCCATTGCCATACACAGTACAAATAGCACTCGCGTCTGTTCCCAGCAAGTACAGTGTATTGGACTGAAGAGGAGCTACTGTTCTTATCAGTTTCCTAAGCAGAGTTGAACTAGGTATGGCTCGTGTGTGTAGGAATCACAGTTCTTTTGTTCTGAGCAAGCTCACTGTTCTTTCCCTATAGGAAACACAGTAGAGTAGAAGAGTGCTCTTTTCTCAAAAGCAGAGTGTGTTTCTTGTAAGGCGAGCTAGTGTTTGTTTCGCAGTCATAAATGGAGTTGAATCACATGCAGTTTCTAGTCCTACAAGCAAGAGTAGTTTTCTGGTAAGAAGAGTCACTATTGTGCTCCCATTTTCAAACACAGGGCAAATAGCACTGGCGTCTGTTCCCAGCATGTACAGTGTATTGGACTGAAGAGGATCTACTGCTCTTGTCAGTTTCCTAAACAGAATTGAACTAGATATGGTCGTGTGTGTAGGAAGCACAGTTCTTTTGTTCTGAGCAAGCTCACTGTTCAGACCACATAGGAAATACATTGGAGTAGAGGAGTGCTTTTTTCTCAAAAGCAGACTGTGTTTCTTGTAAGGCGAGCTTGTTTTTGTTTCCCAGTCAGAAATGGAGTTGAATCCCATGCAGTTTCTGGTCCTATGAGCAAGAGTTGTTTTCTGGTAAGGAAAGTCACTATTGCGCTCCCATTGTCATACACAGGGCAAATAGCACTGGCGTCAGTTCCCAGCATGTACAGTGTATTGGACTGAAGAGGATCTACTGTTCTTGTCTGTTTCCTAAGCAGAATTGAACTAGATATGTCCGTGTGTGTAGGAAGCACAGTTCTTTTGTTCTGAGCAAGCTCACTGTTCGGACCCCATAGGAAACACAGTAGAGTAGAAGAGTGCTCTTTTCTCAAAAGCAGAGTGTGTTTCTTGTAAGGCGAGCCAGCGTTTGTTTCTCAGTCCTAAATGGAATGAATCACATGCAGTTTGTGGTCCTCTGAGCAAGAGTTGTTTTCTGGTAAGGAAAGTCACTATTGCGCTTCCATTGCCATACACAGTGGAAATGGCACTCGCGTCTGTTCCTAGCAAGTACAGTGTATTGGACTGAAGAGGAGCTACTGTTCTTGTCTGTTTCCTAAGCAGAGTTGAACGAGATATGGCCCGTGTTTGTAGGAAGCATATTTCTTTTGTTCTGAGCAAGCTCACTGTTCAGACCCCATAGGAAACACAGTAGAGTAGAAGAGTGCTCTTTTCTCAAAAGCGGAGTATGTTTCTTGTAAGGCGAGCTAGCGTTTGTTTCCCAGTCCTATATGGAGTTGAGTCACATGCAATTTCTGGTCCTACAAGCAAGAGTTGTTTTCTGGTAAGGAAAGTAACTATTGTGCTCCCATTGGCATACACAGTGCAAATCAAACTCGCATCTGTTCCCAACAAGTACAGTGTATTGGACTGAAGAGGAGCTACTGTTCTTGTCAGTTTCGTAAGCAGAGTTGAACTAATTATGGCCCGTGTTTTTAGGAAACATAGTTCTTTTGTTCTGAGCAAGCTCACGTTTCAGACACCATAGGAAACACAGTAGAGTAGAAGAGTGCCCTTTTCTCAAAAGCAGAGTGTGTTTCTTGTAAGTCGAGCTAGCGATTGTTTCCCAGTCCAAAATGGAGTTGAATCACATGCAGTTTCTTGTCCTACAAGCAAGAGTTGTCTTCTGGTAAGAAGAGTCACTATTTTGCTCCCATTGCCATACACAGTGCAAAAAGCAATTGCGTCTGTTCCCAGCAAGTACAGTGTATTGGACTGAAGAGTAGCTACTGTTCTTATCAGTTTCCTAAGCAGAGTTGAACTAGATATGGCCCGTGTGTGTAGGAATCACAGTTCTTTTGTTCTGAGCAAGCTCACTGTTCTTTCCCTATAGGAAACACAGTAGAGTAGAAGAGTGCTCTTTTCTCAAAAGCAGAGTGTGTTTCTTGTAAGGCGAGCTAGTGTTTGTTTCTCAGTCCTAAATGCAGTTGAATCACATGCAGTTTCTGGTACTACAAGCAAGAGTTGTTTTCTGGTAAGGAAAGCCACTATTGCGCTCCCATTGCCATACACAGTGAAAATAGCACTCACGTCTGTTCCAAGCAAGTACAGTGTATTGGACTGAAGAGGAGCTACTGTTCTTATCAATTTCCTAAGCAGAGTTGAACTAGATATGGCCCGTGTGTGTAGGAATCACAGTTCTTTTGTTCTTAGCAAGCTCACTGTTTGGACCCCATAGAAAACACAGTAGAGTAGAAGAGTGCTCTTTTCTCAAAAGCAGAGTGTGTGTCTTGTAAGGCGAGCCAGCGTTTGTTTCTCAGTCCTAAATGGAGTTGAATCACATGCAGTGTCTGGTCCTATGAGCAAGAGTTGTTTTCTGGTAAGGAAAGTCACTATTGCCCTCCCATTGCCATACACAGTGCAAAAAGCAATTGCGTCTGTTCCCAGCAAGTACAGTGTATTTGACTGAAGAGGAGCTACTGTTCTTATCAGTTTCCTAAGCAGAGTTGAGCTAGATATGGCCCGTGTGTGTAGGAATCACAGTTCTTTTGTTCTGACCATCTCACTGTTCTTTCCCTATAGGAAATACAGTAGAGTAGAAGAGTGCTCTTTTCTCAAAAGCAGAGTGTGTTTCTTGTAAGGCGAGCTAGTGTTTGTTTCTCAGTCCTAAATGGAGTTGAATCACATGCAGTTTCTGGTCCTACGAGCAAGAGTTGTTTTCTGGTAAGGAAAGTCACTATTGCGCTCCCATTGCCATACACAGTGCAAATAGCACTCGCGTCTGTTCCCAGCAAGTACAGTGTATTGGACTGAAGAGGAGCTACTCTTCTTGTCAGTTTCCTAAACAGAATTGACCTAGATATGGTCGTGTGTGTAGGATGCACAGTTCTTTTTTTCTGAGCAAGCTCACTGTTCAGACCCCATAGGAAATACAGCAGAGTAGAAGAGTGCTCTTTTCTCAAAAGCAGAGTGTGTTTCTTGTAAGGCGAGCTTGTGTTTGTTTCCCAGTCAGAAATGGAGTTGAATCCCATGCAGTTTCTGGTCCTACGAGCAAGAGTTGTTTTCTGGTAAGGAAAGTCACTATTGCGCCTCCATTGTCATACACAGGGCAAATAGCACTGGCGTCGGTTCCCAGCATGTACAGTGTATTGGACTGAAGAGGATCTACTGTTCTTGTCTGTTTCCTAAGCAGAATTGAACTAGATATGGCCGTGTGTGTAGGAAGCACAGTTCTTTTGTTCTGAGCAAGCTCACTGTTCGGACCCCATAGGAAACACAGTAGAGTAGAAGAGTGCTCTTTTCTCAAAAAGAGAGTGTGTTTCTTGTAAGGCGAGCCAGCGTTTGTTTCTCAGTCCTAAATGGAGTTGAATCACATGCAGTGTCTTGTCCTATGAGCAAGAGTTGTTTTCTGGTAAGGAAAGTCACTATTGCCCTCCCATTGCCATACACAGTGCAAAAAGCAATTGCGTCTGTTCCCAGCAAGTACAGTGTATTGGACTGAAGAAGAGCTACTGTTCTTATCAGTTTCCTAAGCAGAGTTGAACTAGATATGGCCCGTGTGTGTAGGAATCACAGTTCTTTTGTTCTTAGCAAGCTCACTGTTCAGACCCCATAGAAAACACAGTAGAGTAGAAGAGTGCTCTTTTCTCAAAAGCAGAGTGTGTTTCTTGTAAGGCGAGCCAGCGTTTGTTTCTCAGTCCTAAATGGAGTTGAATCACATGCAATTTCTGCTCCTACACGCAAGAGTTGTTTTCTGGTAAGGAAAGTAACTATTGTGCTCCCATTGCCATACACAGTGCAAATCAAACTCGCATCTGTTCCCAACAAGTACAGTGTATTGGACTGAAGAGGAGCTACTGTTCTTGTCAGTTTCGTAAGCAGAGTTGAACTAATTATGGCCCGTGTTTTTAGGAAACATAGTTCTTTTGTTCTGAGCAAGCTCACGTTTCAGACACCATAGGAAACACAGTAGAGTAGAAGAGTGCCCTTTTCTCAAAAGCAGAGTGTGTTTCTTGTAAGTCGAGCTAGCGATTGTTTCCCAGTCCAAAATGGAGTTGAATCACATGCAGTTTCTTGTCCTACAAGCAAGAGTTGTCTTCTGGTAAGAAGAGTCACTATTTTGCTCCCATTGCCATACACAGTGCAAAAAGCAATTGCGTCTGTTCCCAGCAAGTACAGTGTATTGGACTGAAGAGTAGCTACTGTTCTTATCAGTTTCCTAAGCAGAGTTGAACTAGATATGGCCCGTGTGTGTAGGAATCACAGTTCTTTTGTTCTGAGCAAGCTCAATGTTCTTTCCCTATAGGAAACACAGTAGAGTAGAAGAGTGCTCTTTTCTCAAAAGCAGAGTGTGTTTCTTGTAAGGCGAGCTAGTGTTTGTTTCTCAGTCCTAAATGGAGTTGAATCACATGAAGTTTCTGGTACTACAAGCAAGAGTTGTTTTCTGGTAAGGAAAGTCACTATTGCGCTCCCATTGCCATACACAGTGCAAATAGCACTCACGTCTCTTCCAAGCAAGTACAGTGTATTGGACTGAAGAGGAGCTACTGTTCTTATCATTTTCCTAAGCAGAGTTGAACTAGATATGGCCCGTGTGTGTAGGAATCACAGTTCTTTTGTTCTTAGCAAGCTCACTGTTTGGACCCCATAGAAAACACAGTAGAGTAGAAGAGTGCTCTTTTCTCAAAAGCAGAGTGTGTTTCTTGTAAGGCGAGCCAGCATTTGTTTCTCAGTCCTTAATGGAGTTGAATCACATGCAGTGTCTGGTCCTATGAGCAAGAGTTGTTTTCTGGTAAGGAAAGTCACTATTGCCCTCCCATTGCCATACACAGTGCAAAAAGCAATTGCGTCTGTTCCCAGCAAGTACAGTGTATTTGACTGAAGAGGAGCTACTGTTCTTATCAGTTTCCTAAGCAGAATTGAGCTAGATATGGCCCGTGTGTGTAGGAATCACAGTTCTTTTGTTCTGAGCAAGCTCACTGTTCTTTCCCTATAGGAAATACAGTAGAGTAGAAGAGTGCTCTTTTCTCAAAAGCAGAGTGTGTTTCTTGTAAGGCGAGCTAGTGTTTGTTTCTCAGTCCTAAATGGAGTTGAATCACATGCAGTTTCTGGTCCTACGAGCAAGAGTTGTTTTCTGGTAAGGAAAGTCACTATTGCGCTCCCATTGCCATACACAGTGCAAATAGCACTCGCGTCTGTTCCCAGCAAGTACAGTGTATTGGACTGAAGAGGAGCTACTCTTCTTGTCAGTTTCCTAAACAGAATTGACCTAGATATGGTCGTGTGTGTAGGATGCACAGTTCTTTTTTTCTGAGCAAGCTCACTGTTCAGACCCCATAGGAAATACAGTAGAGTAGAAGAGTGCTCTTTTCTCAAAAGCAGAGTGTGTTTCTTGTAAGGCGAGCTTGTGTTTGTTTCCCAGTCAGAAATGGAGTTGAATCCCATGCAGTTTCTGGTCCTACGAGCAAGAGTTGTTTTCTGGTAAGGAAAGTCACTATTGCGCTTCCATTGTCATACACAGGGCAAATAACACTGGCGTCGGTTCCCAGCATGTACAGTGTATTGGACTGAAGAGGATCTACTGTTCTTGTCTGTTTCCTAAGCAGAATTGAACTAGATATGGCCGTGTGTGTAGGAAGCACAGTTCCTTTTTTCTGAGCAAGCTCACTGTTCGGACCCCATAGGAAACACAGTAGAGTAGAAGAGTGCTCTTTTCTCAAAAACAGAGTGTGTTTCTTGTAAGGCGAGCCAGCGTTTGTTTCTCAGTCCTAAATGGAGTTGAATCACATGCAGTGTCTGGTCCTATGAGCAAGAGTTGTTTTCTGGTAAGGAAAGTCACTATTGCCCTCCCATTGCCATACACAGTGCAAAAAGCAATTGCGTCTGTTCCCAGCAAGTACAGTGTATTGGACTGAAGAGGAGCTACTGTTCTTGTCAGTTACCTAAGCAGAATTGAACTAGATATGGCCCTTGTGTGTAGGAAACACAGTTCTTTTGTTCTGAGCAAGCTCAATGTTCTGGCCCTATGGGAAACACAGTAGAGTAGAAGTGTGCTCTTTTCTCAAAAGCAGAGTGTGTTTCTTGTAAGTCGAGCTAGCGTTCGTTTCCCAATCCTAAAAGGAGTTGAATCACATGCAGTTTTTGGTCCTACGAGGAAGAGTTGTTTTCTGGTAAGGAAAGTCACTATTGTGCTCAAATTGCCATACACAGTGCAAACAACACTCATGTCTGTTCCCAGCAAGTTTAGTGTATTGGACTGAAGAGGAGCTACTGTTCTTGTCAGTGTCCTAAGCAGAGTTGAAGTAGATATGGCCCGTGTGTGTAGGGAGCACAGTTCTTTTGTTCTGAGCAAGCTCACTGTTCTGGCCCTATAGGAAACACAGTAGAGTAGAAGAGTGCTCTTTTCTCAAAAGCAGAGTGTGTTTCTTGTAAGGCGAGCTAGTGTTTGTTACCCAGTCCTACATGGAGTTGAATCCCATGCATTTTTCTGGTCCTAAGAGCACGAGTTGTTTTCTGGTATGAAGAGTCACTATTGTGCTCCCATTGCCATACACAGTGCAAATAGCACTGGCGTCTGTTCCCAGCAAGTACAGTGTATTGGATTGAAGAGGAGCTACTGTTCTTGTCAGTTTCCTAAGCAGAGTTGAACTAGATATGGCCCGTGTGTGTAGGAAACACAGTTCTTTTGTTCTGAGCAAGCTCACTGTTCAGACACCATAGGAAACACAGTAGGGTAGAAGAGTGCTCTTTTATCAAAAGCAGAGTGTGTTTCTTGTAAGGCGAGCTAGTGTATTTTTCCCAGTCCTAAATGGAGTTGAATCCCATGCAGTTTCTGTTCCTATGAGCAAGAGTTGTTTTCTGGTAAGAAGAGTCACTATTGCGCTCCCATTTCCATACACAGTGCAAATAGCACTCGCGCCTGTTTCCAGCAAATACAGTGTATTGGACTGAAGAGGATCTACAGTTCTTGTCAGTTTCCTAAGCAGAATTGAACTAGATAGGGCCCGTGTGTGTAGGAAGCACAGTTCTTTTGTTCTGAGCAAGCTCAATGTTCTGGCCCTATGGGAAACACAGTAGAGTAGAAGAGTGCTCTTTTCTCAAAAGCAGAGTGTGTTTCTTGTAAGGCGAGCTAGCGTTTGTTTCCCAGTCCTAAATGGAGTTGAGTCACATGCAGTTTCTGGTCCTACGAGCAAGAGTTGTTTTCTAGTAAGGAAAGTCACTATTGTGCTCCATTTGCCATACACAGTGCAAACAGCATTCATGTCTGTTCCCAGCAAGTACAGTGTATTGGACTGAAGAGTAGCTACTGTTCTTGTCAGTTTCCTAAGCAGAGTTGAACTAGATATGGCCCGTGTGTGTAGGAAGCACAGTTCTTTGTTTTGAACAAGCTCACTGTTAGGACCAATTTGGAAACACAGTAGAGTAGAAGAGTGCTCTTTTTTCAAAAGCAGAGTGTGTTTCTTGTAAGGGGAGCTAGCGTTTGTTTCCCAGTCCTAAATGGAGTTGAGTCACATGCAGTTTCTGGTCCTATGAGCAAGAGTTGTTTTCTGGTAAGGAAAGTCACTATTGTGCTCCCGTGGCATACCCAGTACAAACAGCCATCATGTCTGTTCCCAGCAAGTACAGTGTATTGGACTGAAGAGTAGCTACTGTTCTTGTCAGTTTCCTAAGCAGAGTTGAACTAGATATGGCCCGTTTGTGTTAGAAGCACAGTTCTTTTGTTCTGAGCAAGCTCACTGTTCTGGCCCTATAGAAAACACAGTAGAGTAGAAGAGTGCTCTTTTCTCAAAAGCAGAGTGTGTTTCTTGTAAGGCGAGCTAGTGTTTCTAACCCAGTCCTACATGGAGGTGAATCCCATGCAATTTCTGGTCCTAAGAGCAAGAGTTGTTTTCTGGTAAGAAGAGTCACTATTGCGCTCCCATTGCCATACACAGTGCAAATAGGATTCGCGTCTGTTCCCAGCAAGTACAGTGTATTGGACTGAAGAGGAGCTACTGTTCTTGTCAGTTTCCTAAGCAGAGTTGAACTAGATATGGCCCGTGTGTGTAGGAAACACAGTTCTTTTCTTCTGAGCAAGCTCACTGTTCGGACACCATAGGAAACACAGTATGGTAGAAGAGTGCTCTTTTCTCAAAAGCAGAGTGTGTTTCTTGTAAGGCGAGCTAGTGTTTTTTTCCCAGTCCTACATGGAGTTGAATCCCATGCAGTTTCTGTTCCTATGAGCAAGAGTTGTTTTCTGGTAAGAAGAGTCACTATTGCGCTCCCATTTCCATACACAGTGCAAATAGCACTCACGTCTGTTTCCAGCAATTACAGTGTATTTGACTGAAAAGGATCTACAGTTCTTGTCAGTTATTTAAGCAGAATTGAACTAGATATGGCCCGTGTGTGTAGGAAGCACAGTTCTTTTGTTCTGAGCAAGCTCACTCTTCTGGCCCTATAGAAAACACAGTAGAATAGAAGAGTGCTCTTTTCTCAAAAGCAGAGTGTGTTTCTTGTAAGGCGAGCTAGTGTTTGTTTCCCAGTCCTACATGGAGTTGAATCCCATGCAGTTTCTGTTCCTACGAGCAAGAGTTGTTTTCTGGTAAGAAGAGTCACTATTGTGCTCCCATTGCCATACACAGTGCAAATAGCACTCGTGTCTGTTTCCAGCAAGTACAGTGTATTGGACTGAAGAGGATGTACTGTTCTTGTCAGTTTTTTAAGCAGAGTTGAACTAGATATGGCCCGTGTGTGTAAGAAACAGTTCTTCTGTTCTGAGCAAGCTGACTCTTCGAACACCATAGGAAACACAGTAGAGTAGAAGAGTGCTCTTTTCTCAAAAGCAGAGTGTGTCTTGTAAGGCGAGCTGCAGTTTGTTTCCCAGTCCTAAATGGAGTTGAATCACATGCAGTTTGTGGTCCTATGAGCAAGAGTTGTTTTCTGGTAAGAAGAGTCAGTATTGTGCTCCCATTGTCATACACAGGGCAAATAGCACTGGCGTCTGTTCCCAGCAAGTACAGTGTATTGGACTGAAGAGGATCTACAGTTCTTGTCAGTTTCCTAAGCAGAATTGAACTAGATAGGGCCCGTGTGTGTAGGAGGCACATTTCTTTTGTTCTGAGCAAGCTCACTGTTCGGACCCCAATGGAAACACGATAGAGTAGAAGAGTGCCCTTTTTTCAAAAGCAGAGTGAGTTGCTTGTAAGGCGAGCTAGCGTTTGTTTCCCAGTCCTAAAAGGAGTTGAGTCAAATGCAGTGTCTGGTCCTACGAGCGAGAGTTGTTTTCTGGTAAGGAAAGTCACTATTGTGCTCCCTTTGCCAAACACAGTGCAAACAGCACTCATGTCTGTTTCCAGCAAGTACAGTGTATTGGACTGAAGAGGAGCTACTGTTCTTGTCAGTTACCTAAGCAGAATTGAACTAGATATGGCCCTTGTGTGTAGGAAACACACTTCTTTTGTTCTGAGCAAGCTCAATGTTCTGGCCCTATGGGAAACACAGTAGAGTAGAAGTGTGCTCTTTTCTCAAAAGCAGAGTGTGTTTCTTGTAAGTCGAGCTAGCGTTCGTTTCCCAATCCTAAAGGAGTTGAATCACATGCAGTTTTTGGTCCTACGAGCAAGAGTTGTTTTCTGGTAAGGAAAGTCACTATTGTGCTCAAATTGCCATACACAGTGCAAACAACACTCATGTCTGTTCCCAGCAAGTACAGTGTATTGGACTGAAAAGGAGCTACTGTTCTTGTCAGTGTCCTAAGCAGAGTTGAAGTAGATATGGCCCGTGTGTGTAGGGAGCACAGGTCTTTTGTTCTGAGCAAGCTCACTGTTCTGGCCCTATAGGAAACACAGTAGAGTAGAAGAGTGCTCTTTTCTCAAAAGCAGAGTGTGTTTTTTGTAAGGCGAGCTAGCGTTTGTTTCCCAGTCCAAAATGGAGTTGAATCACATGCAGTTTCTGGTCCTACGAGCAAGAGTTGTTTTCTGGTAAGGAAAGTCACTATTGTGCTCCCATTGCCATACCCAGTACAAACAGCCCTCATGTCTCTTCCCAGCAAGTACAGTGTATTGGACTGTAGAGTAGCTACTGTTCTTGTCAGTGTCCTAAGCAGAGTTGAACTAGATATGGCCCGTGTGTGTAGGAAGCACATTTCTTTTGTTCTGAGCAAGCTCACTGTTATGGCCCTATAGGAAACACAGTAGAGTAGAAGAGTGCTCTTTTCTCAAAAGCAGAGTGTGTTTCTTGTAAGGCGAGCTAGTGTTTGTTACCCAGTCCTACATGGAGTTGAATCCCATGCAATTTCTGGTCCTAAGAGCAAGAGTTGTTTTCTGGTAAGAAGAGTCACTATTGCTCTAACATTGCCATACACAGTGCAAATAGCACTGGCGTCTTTTCCCAGCAAGTACAGTGTATTGGACTGAAGAGGATCTACTGTTCTTGTCAGTTTCCTAAGCAGAGTTGAACTAGATATGACCCGTGTGTGTAGGAAACTCAGTTCTATTGTTCTGAGCAAGCTCATTGTTCGGACACATAGGAAACACCTTAGAGTAGAAGAGTGCTCTTTTCTCAAAAGTAGTGTGTGTTTCTTGTAAGGCGAGCTAGAGTTTGTTTCCCAGTCCTAAATGGAGTTGAATCACATGCAGTTTCTGGTCCTATGAGCAAGAGTTGTTTTCTGGTAAGAAGAGTCACTATTGCGCTCCCATTGCCATACACAGTGCAAATAGGATTCGCGTCTGTTCCCAGCAAGTACAGTGTATTGGACTGAAGAGGAGCTACTGTTCTTGTCAGTTTCCTAAGCAGAGTTGAACTAGATATGGCCCGTGTGTGTAGGAAACAATTCTTTTGTTCTGAGCAAGCTCACTGTTCGGACACCATAGGAAACACAGTAGAGTAGAAGAGTGCTCTTTTCTCAAAAGCAGAGTGTGTTTCTTGTAAGTCGAGCTAGCGTTTGTTTCCCAGTCCTAAAAGGAATGAATCACATGCAGTTTTTGGTCCTACGAGCAAGAGTTGTTTTCTGGTAAGGAAATTCACTATTGTGCTCACATTGCCATACACAGTCCAAACAGCACACATGTCTGTTCCCAGCAAGTACAGTGTATTGGAATGAAGAGGAGCTACTATTATTGTCAGTGTTCTAAGCAGAGTTGAACTAGAAATGGCCCGTGTGTGTAGGGAACACAGGTCTTTTGTTCTGAGCAAGCTCAATGTTCTGGCCCTATGGGAAACACAGTAGAGTAGAAGAGTGCTCTTTACTCAAAAGCTGAGTGTGTTCCTTGTAAGGCGAGAAAGCATTTGTTTCCCAGTCCTAAATGGAGTTGAATCACATGCAGTTTTTGGTCCTACGAGCAAGAGTTGTTTTCTGGTAAGGAAAGTCACTATTGTGCTCCCATTGCCATACACAGTGCAAACAGCACTCATGTCTGTTCCCAGCAATTACAGTGTATTGGACTGAAGAGGTGCTACTGTTCAGGTCAGTTTCCTAAGCAGAGTTGAACTAGATATGGCCCATGTGTGTAGGAAACACAGTTCTTTTGTTCTGAGCAAGCTCACTGTTCGGACACCATAGGAAACACAGTAGGGTAGAAGAGTGCTCTTTTCTCAAAAGCAGAGTGTGTTTCTTGTAAGGCAAGATAGCGTTTGTTTCCCAGTCCTAAAAGGAGTTGAGTCAAATGCAGTGTCTGGTCCTACGAGCGAGAGTTGTTTTCTGGTAAGGAAAGTCACTATTGTGCTCCCTTTGCCAAACACAGTGCAAACAGCACTCATGTCTGTTCCCAGCAAGTACAGTGTATTGGACTGAAGAGGAGCTACTGTTCTTGTCAGTTACCTAAGCAGAATTGAACTAGATATGGCCCTTGTGTGTAGGAAACACAGTTCTTTTGTTCTGAGCAAGCTCAATGTTCTGGCCCTATGGGAAACACAGTAGAGTAGAAGTGTGCTCTTTTCTCAAAAGCAGAGTGTGTTTCTTGTAAGTCGAGCTAGCGTTCGTTTCCCAATCCTAAAAGGAGTTGAATCACATGCAGTTTTTGGTCCTACGAGCAAGAGTTGTTTTCTGGTAAGGAAAGTCACTATT